>NW_027279863.1:70000-86202 GCF_046629955.1 Centroberyx affinis | reverse complement strand
CTGACGAATCTCTCTCTCTCTCTCTCTCTCTCTCTCTCTCTCTCTCTCTCTCTCTCTCTCTCTCTCTCTCTCTCTCTCTCTCTCTCTCTCTCTCCTCTCTCTCTCTCTCTCTAGCTGGAGTTGAGTGACAACAGGATATCGGGGGGTCTGGAGGTCCTGGCGGAGCGGTTGGTGAACCTAACGCACCTCAACCTCAGCGGGAACAAGTTCAAAGACATCAGCACCCTGGAGCCCCTGGTGGGTGGAGTTAACACCTTTTTTACTGAATTGTTTTGTTTTGTTTGTTTTTTTCCAAAGTCGTATCCTAAATATCTAGTTAACTGCTGAAATATTGTCTGGTAAGGCGAGCTGGGCGATACGGTTGAAATCAATATCACAACGATCATAATATTTTTCAATATTGATTTATATCACAATACTGGCGTTTTAGGGCTATTGTGTGTGGGGGGGTTTTTTGTTTTTTTCTTACCGCATTCGGGTGGAGGGGGCTAATACTCAGAGAAAAAACTGTTTATGCAAATTAATTTTTGGAGATTAAAGTCAGAAATTTGCAAGAAAAAAAGAACCTTCCAACTTCATTAATTTCACTATCTAGGTAAGTAAACTCTTCATTGAAGCAATGCGGTTCCTTGCCAATTTAAACACGATTTTTCTGAGGGTTTTTTTTTTCAAGTTTTTTTCCCCACAATTTTCTGATCTAATGTCAGAAATTACGTTTTTTTTTCCACACATTTCTGAGTTTTTTTCTTGCAAATTTCTGACTTAAATCTCTGAAATTTCAAGAGATTTTATTTGAAATTACTGATTTTTTTTTTATTTTATCTTTTTTCTTGAATACTGTCAAATGTGACAAAAAGCTGCAGCTGGCTCCCAGTTAGAGGAAAATATTGTTGGTTGAAAATAATATTATGATCCTTGATTTTAAAGTGAAAAACAAACTATTGGTCAAAGTTAGTCTAGTTGATGGAGTTTTGTAATTTGATTAGTGAAAAGGTGGGTGATCCCAACACATTATAGATTACAGATGAAGTGATACTTTGCGTTTTACTCTTCTCCCCGTCAGAAAAAGCTTCCCCAGCTGAAGAGCCTAGACCTGTTCAACTGCGAGGTGACCAACCTGGCCGACTACAGAGAGTCCATCTTCAAGCTCCTCCCCCAGCTCACCTACCTGGACGGCTACGACATCGACGACTGCGAGGCCTCGGACTCCGACGGGGAGGGAGACGGGGTCGAGGACGAGGACGACGAAGGTGAGAGTTCAGCGCCAAAGTACTCGGGGGGGGGGGGGGGGGGGGGGAGACGAAACTAAAAACTAAACAAAATGAACTCTGAGCTTGAGTTTGTTTCCTTGTCGTGACTAAACAACAAACCAGAAAATAGACACATATTTGCATTGATATAGCAGCAGTTTGAAAACAACTTGACAAGATCAGGAGTGAAAAATTGGGCCTCCATTTTTTTTCAGTAGGGCTGAACGATTTTGAAAAAATATCTAATTGCGATTATTTTGACTGATGTTGCAATTGCGATATGATTTGCGATATTAGAGGGAATTATCATTTTTTACATCATTATTCTCATTTTCATTGAAAAACGTATTAAAATGATTATGGTGTGATTTTTGCGGGGATCTGTACCAAACAAAGATGTTTTCTTAAGTCTGTAGAATATGATGTGTAGGCCAGGACATCTCTGCAGCACCACAATATTTCATTAAAAATGGTATTTTGACACATTTCACCTTTAACAAATATTGCGATTTCAATAAAATTGATTAATTGTTCAGCCCTAATGTCACGTTTTACCCAAAAAGAGGCCGGTTTTGAGTCCTTGAATTTCACAAAACAAGACAAAGTCACTACAGAGAGAGGAGGGGAGAGAAGAGGGTTACCGTACGATTTAATTTTTCTTACCCAGAAAGTTGAAAAAGATTCGTCACCTTGTGTGTTTTCTGCCACAGCGGTTCCCAAATTTTTAGGATCCGCATTAGGGATCTGAAGGGAAGACGAGGGCAGGGGGGGCAATTTGGTGGCTTTTCCTCAGAGCAGCTTTTTCAATCGTTTTCCCCTTAACTTCATCGTGTTCCTGTACTCCCTCTGTAGGAGAGGAGGGCGAGTCGGAGGACTTTGAGGAAGAGGAGGAGGAGGACGAAGAGGACGTCGTGGCCGAAGAGGACGACGATGACGACGACAGCGGGGACGATGAGGTCAGTCGGGGGGTTTCTTGGCTTTTCAGTCCGCCATTTTATATCACCATTTTATATCACCATTTTATATCACCATTTTATAAGAACTTAAGTCTTATCTCTCTCTCTCTCGTAGGACGGAGAGGTGAACGGAGACGTGGACAGCGAGGACGACGACGAGGATGAGGACGAAGAAGACGAGGACGAAGGTCGGTGACAGTGCGTCTCCCGTCGCCTTTCGCACGTTTTTCCGCACGAGTCGTACGCGGTTTTATTTTTCCGCGTTTTTGCCCATCGGAACGCCTTGAGGGAATTTCTTCAGATTTGGCACAAACGTCCACTTGGACTCAAGGATGACTGATTAGAGTTTGGTGGTCAAAGGTCACTGTGACCTCACAAAAGACGTTTTTTGGCCATAACTCAAGAATTCATACGCTAATTATGACAAAATTGCACACAAATGTCTAATAGGATAAAATGATGAAGTGATTTTATATTACATTTTATATCCAAAAGGTCAACTTCACTGTGACATCATAATGTTTTGCTTACCACTGTAGCTGAGAAAACGATCTTGGGTCATTCTACAAAAACGGTGGAAGTTTTACAGACACCAAAATCCTTTAAGTTGACCTAATAATCACATTAATTATATATGTTCAATAAATAAAGACTGTCCTTGCAATGATAAAACAAAGTTTATTGGCGGAGGCATACAACCGCGAGGCGGTTATTTCTAGTTGAATCTTATTTTTTCTTTTCTCGTATGATTATTGTCATAGCATTAGGCCTGGGGGGGAGAATATGGGATTTTGAAAATAAAAATAAAAACCTCTAACCCCCCCCACCTCTACTCTACTCTCTTCCCCTCCTCTCCAGATGAGGACTCGTCTCCGGCCAAAGGAGAGAAGAGGAAGAGGGACCCAGAAGACGAGGATGACGAAGACGACGACTAAGACCCACAAAGACCCTGCAACCTCTGACCTCCAGCCCGGTGACCCCTCCCCCCCTCCCCACACCCCTTCACGACCCTCTTTACCCCCCCCCCCCTCGGTCGACTCCTGGGCTGCGTTCCATTTCTTAAGTTGCCTACAAAAACTTGACATAATTATTACATTTCACTTTTTTTTTTACAGCATAATAACTCAGAATAACACAAAATAGAAACTTCATACTTGACCACAGGTTCCCCCTATAGATGAGACGATCTGACGAGATTTTGGAGCACCTTGCTGCATAAATTTGCATACTAATGAGGGGGAAAATGGCAGGACATTTAAGCGGCGCAATAGAGACTTGCGTTAACATCTGCGGGAAGGATGAAATTCTCAGGGTTTAAAAAAATGCGTCGGCAGATTTGGTTATGAACTGCGGTGTTGCATCTGAAAAAATGGGGTGAATATGTATGGAAGAGGCATTTTGTGATCAGTGTATATTGTTTTCATTTCAAAAATCTTTTTACATTTCTGAGAAAATTTAGTGGTTTGTGGGGACATTATGCCGAAATACAAAAACTCAAGAACAACCTGTGATAGAAACTTCGTCCGGACACCACAGATTCCCCCCCTACAGAGCAGATGATCTGATGAGATTCTGGAGCGACTTGCTGCATACATTTGCATATTAATGAGGACAGACGGACACTCGAGTGGTTTAAATTAAGACTCGGACCCTCCTGCTGTCGCAACCGCAGTAGAATCAGGATTTCTGCATCAGTCCGGTTCGGTTAATGTCTGTCAAAGGAAAACGAACAAGGACTCCGGCACTTTGGAACGCAGCCTACCCCAAACCCTTCTTTCCTCCTTCCTTCCTTCCTTCCTTCCTTCCTTCCTTCCCTTCTGCAAGGACTTGAGTTGCCCCTTCCCCCTCCCCGCCAGTCAGGTGTTTTGTGGGTTCATTCCCCACCTCTCCCCTCCCTCCCTCCCTTCTCTGACGTCATCACTGTGGGACTGAACCGGCGACTGCGATGTCATCACCGTGCGCCCGATATTGGGGGGGAGGGTGAGGGGGGGGGGATGAGGGTTCTGTGATGTCATCGGCAGTCTCCGTGGTGAAAAAAACATCCAATTTCCCCCGAGGCTCAGCGCGGGGCGGCCGTCTTCTCTTTTTTGCCAACAGAGCTTTTTAAAAGAAATATTTTTTCAGAGGAATTTTGTTTGTTTTGTTGTTTTTGTATGGTTATTAAGGGGGCGGTCTCTCTCTCTCTCCTTCTTCTTCTTCTCTCCGAGTAACTCTTTTCCTCTCTCTCTCTCTCTCTCTCTCTCTCTCTCTCTCTCTCTCTCTCTCTCTCTCTTCCCCTCATTTGCGGAGAGACCAATTGTTCCCTTTCCAATTACACTGACTAGTTGTGGTTTTCTTTATTATTTTTTTTTTTTTTTACTTTCTGTAAGTTAAAGGAAAAACAAACAAAAAAAAAAACATACAAAAATGGACTTTGTAAATAAAATCTTAACATTTTGCTCCTGGCTTCTACTCCCTTGTCTTTTGTCTCCCTGGAACGTGGTTATATTTTCGTTTTTGGTAAATCTATTTTTTTTTTTACCAATCTGCTTCTCGGGGACTGACTTGATGTCTTCAGTCTCGATAATTGTCGATTCCTACCGTCAAGTCATGTCTGAAATTAGAAAATTGGTTTCTGGAAAACAGGTGCACATCCGTGTTTGAGGATTTTTTTCAGAATTTTTTGCAATTTTAATATTTGATTGTCAAGCTTGGCTGCTGGTAGATCTAGTTATTTCTTTATTAAGGAAAAATACATAAGTTTCCTAACTGCAAAAGTCTCAACTGATATTTGTAGATCGTCTAAACCAGACATGAGACGTTCAAGTCTGATATTCAACCAAAATTTAAAAATTTTAACACAGATGTGGCCAAATATCAGTAAGATTTCCCTACAGGGAGAAATGAGTTATTACAGTATAAATTTACGTTCTTAAAAAAGAGTGCTATTGTGATTGCTTGAGTCAGAAAGTAGAGTTTTTATTGGTCATTCATAATGTTCAGTGGCGATCAGTTGGAAGTAGCTGTGTTTCTGTTGGTTGAAGTGTCGATTTAATGGTGCGAGCTGATTGGCTGCGTCAGAAGGTCGCCCTCATGTTGTTTCTGGTGTTTTTAATCTCCAGCTCCAGCTGAGTGATCCTCACCTGCAGAGCAGACAGAAGAGTCACTTCTGTTCTCCCAAATATATAAACTGCATTAAAGGAATCTGACTTGGTTAAAGCTGCTGTAGTTAATTCGGGGGGGGGGGGGAAGAAACGACCCGCCTTCCACTCCTCCTCCTAGTGAGTGACAGGAGTGATTGACAGGCCGGCGTCCCAAACGTTACCTACTGCAGCTTTAACTCATCCTGACACTTTACCAGACAGTTAAGTTACCTGTATTTAATGAGGCAAAGCCTGGTGGTTTTGAATTTAGAAGGTAATCCTTTGTGTTGGCTGACTGTGTGTGTGTGTGTGTGTACTAACGTCTTTCTGGTTGAGTTGCTCTCTCAGTCCTCTGATCTCCTCCTGCTGTCTGTAAAATGCTTGCAGGAGCTGAAATACAGAGATACACACATATTATACACACACAGTCAAATTCAAATAAGTTTATTTATTGGCAGGACGTGGGGATTTGTTTCACCAAATCATTTGCAAAAGTATGATAAACAAGTAAATAAACGGGTCGAGTTGACCTCAAGATGTTGGCACGGAGATGTAAACAAAGGCAATGAACATGAGAAATGGAGATGCTTTCCCACAAGGCAACACAACCAGTCGCGTGATGTTTGAGCTCAAATGCAGATGATCAGGAACAGCGAGCTGGCGTATGAAGAATTCAACTACTTCAGCCAGGAGTAGTCCTTCAGCACACACACACACACACTGTCCTCCCCACCTCGCTCTCGGTCCTGGGCGGCGGCCTCTCTGCGGGCTCGCAGCAGTGCGGCGTGCAGCAGTAGGCCCAGGGCGGGGCCTGCGTCTCGTCCGGCTGCCAGCCCGACAGGTCGCTCACCTCCCTCGGGTATTTGGCGTCCTGGTAGGCCAGCTGCTCCTGGAGGAAAGCCTGGGAGAGGGGGGGGAAGAGGGAACAGTCGTCCGGTTTCCGCTGCAGGGCCAAACGGCTAGCCAGGGCTTCACATCATAGGATTTACTGTGAATACGACCTGCCAACACGTCGGCCTCCTAGTGGTGATTACAGGTATGACGTGGGAATTTTATATCTGCTCCTGTATCTCCTGATTGCAGAAGTGTGTCAGCCACAGAACTTGAATAGACAAAACGGTCTTTCCACTGTTTTCTGTGGTGTTTTGGCTAGTCCGTCCCTCCAGGAAATTGCGATTTTGCGATCGCAATAATTAACGAGAGCTTGCAGTTTTGCAAAATTGCCGCAACTTTTCCGCATGAAATGGCCAAATCAACAGACCGCTTGTGATTTGGACCAATTGTCGCATTTCGTGTCGTGGTGACTTGCGTCATCGCAGCGCGCATTTAGGTGGAAGATGAACAAAAATAACCTGCCAACAAAAATTACTGCCATAGGCCGTGCAAAACAAAACAAAAGCTGCAAGAGTCGAGGTAAGTGCAACATTCAAGCTCTTGGAAGAGTTAATAGCTTGTGTGTGTGTGTGTGTATGTGAGTGAGTGAGAGAGAGAGAGAGAGAGAGAAATCTTATTTTTTCCCTTTGCTTGCAATTTTTCCCAATTCCTGCAATTTTACCAAAAAAAGAGCACATAAAACCTTGCAAATTTTATCACAATTTTTGAGAAAAGCCGCAGCAAAATCAAGCATTTTTGGCCTACTCAGCGAAATCTTGGTGGGACTGGCTAGTACGCCAAAAAATGCCGTCTATGGATAGTTTCTATGGTGACAGCGGAAGTTTGGCCATTACGGCCATAAAGTGCGTCACACTGGCTGCCACACAGCGTGAGTGGGTAAACTTTGTAACGTTACAAGACGAACTTTAAATGAATAAAATGTGACGCCTTAGCAACAGTAAGCGAGTGCGATTAAACCCAATCGGTCCAAAAATCCTTCAGCAGCTCCTTGCTGACAGCAAAGTGTTGTTTCTCCAAGCAGGTTGCTGTGACTTGCCGTAAGGTGGTTTATACGGAAGCTAGGCCAACGGTACCAAGGACGTTTATATTATGGAACGTTATAAAAACGGCCATCCAGGAGCGTTGATTTGAATGGGAAAGACCGTTCTATCCATTCAAGTTCTGTGGCGTCAACACAGGTAGCAAACATCAAATCCATCAATATTAATATCAATATCAATTTCCTTTGCTCCTTGTCAACATCGTGGATGCTGGCGTTTTTAAAGAGTTAAAAATGTGAATACTGCCAAGTTGTAATGAAATGTCATCCTGTTCTTCCATTTCTTCTTCAGTGTCTTGCTCAAGGACTCTTCAGCAGGGAGGGTTTTTACCGACACAAGGGCTTGAGCCGGACCCCGGTCCTCTGGTTGAGGGACTGTCTGCCTAAGCCACCCTGCTGCCCACTGGTATCCTCTGGTTTCAATGAGGAATCCTACTATAAAATGAGGAAAACTGTCCGTCTGTCTGTCTGTCTGCATCCATTTTGCTCCTCAATGGGTTGGCCAATCAATCTGAAACTGCACATGGGCATTGAGCATTGGCATAGGCAGGGACTGACGAAGCAGATTTTTCCATTTTCCCAAATTTACGCTGTTTATGCACATTTTTGGCAAGTCTGCGCGGAGTTGTGGCACGCGCATCCCTGGGTATGGACTAGTGCAAATGATTTTGATGTAAATGGGTAACTGAATATATCCTTCACCTCCTCCATTAAGCCCAGCCCTGTCCCGGCCACCGCAGCGCCAGCCGGGCCCGTCTGGAACCTCAGGGAGCTCAGCTGCCTCGCCAGCCCCTTGTCAGGAGGGGTTTCTGGGTAAGGGTTGGCTACTCTAGTCCCAGGCTTCAGGGACATCAGCACCGGGCCTGGCGGAGAGACAGAAGAAAGACGTTTGGTTTAAATTACAGCAGGAAAGGCCGCTATGGTTTGGGTGGGTCATTGAGAGAAACTGGAGGCCTGAAGCTCATCTGTCAGCCATTTTGGTTCCGGGCAGTAATGCATTACTGACCTCTGTTGACCCCAGAGAGCCACTCCTGAGCTGTCATGGCCGCCTGGTTTCCTGCTGTCATCGGATACAGGTCCTCTTGGAAAATGTCTGACTGTCAGAAGAGACAAAAACATCACAATTAGTCTCTTCCTCCTTTCCACTTTCTTTCTTTCTTTCTTTCTTTCTTTCTTTCTTTCCTGATCATGTATGAGGCATAAGAACAAGGTAAAGAAGAGCCAGCGAGAGGAGGTAGAGACATTTTCTCTCTCTCTCACTCCATCCAAACCTCCTTTCGTGGCACTATCATGGACAGTGGCTCCACCAGGTCTTTGATGGCGATCAGACGGTAAAATCGGAAAACCTCACAGGCGCTCACGTCCAGACCTCGCTTTGGCATCACCCCTGGAGAGGTCAGAGGTCGGGTATGTAACAGAAAATATACAGTCAGTAGTGGGAGCATTGGGACACAGAGTAAAAGATGCTCTTTTTAACACCGAAGTATTGGGACAGTGGGAGAGCTAGCTAAAGTTGGTCTTAAAGCGTCAATATTGCGTGTGTCCAGCTCACCGAAATGGTCGGCAGCAGCTAAAGTTGGTCTTTTTATAGTGGACAGCAGCTAGCTAAAGTTGGCCTCTTGAAAGCGTAAATCATGGAACAGCTAGGTAAAGTTGGTATTTTTAAAGCGTAAATAGTGGAACAGCTAGCTAAAATTGGTCTCTTGAAAGCGAAAATAGTGGGACAGCTAGCTAAAGTTGGTCTTTTTAAAGCGTAAATAGTTGGACAGCAAACTAAAGTTGGTCTTTTTAAAGCGTAAATTGTGGAACAGCTAGCTAAAGTTTGTCTCTTGAAAGTGTAAATAGTGGAACAGCTAGCTAAAGTTGGCCTCTTGAAAGCGTAAATAGTGGAACAGCTAGCTAAAGTTGGCCTCTTGAAAGCGTAAATAGTGGAACAGCTAGCTAAAGTTGGCCTCTTGAAAGCGTAAATAGTGGAACAGCTAGCTAAAGTTGGTCTCTTGAAAGTGTAAATAGTGGGACAGCTAGCTAAAGTTGGTCTTTTTAAAGCGTAAATAGTGGAACAGCTAGCTAAAGTTGGTCTCTTGAAAGCGTAAATAGTGGGACAGCTAGCTAAAGTTGGCCTCTTGAAAGCGTAAATAGTGGGACAGCTAGCTAAAGTTGGCCTCTTGAAAGTGTAAATAGTGGGACAGCTAGCTAAAGTTGGTCTTTTTAAAGCATAAATAGTGGAACAGCTAGCTAAAGTTGGTCTTTTTAAAGCGTAAATATTGTGTCCAGCTCACCCAGTCCTTTCTGTGGCAGCAGCGACCTGTACTCAGTCAGGAAGCTGATGTAAGGTTTCTCAGCGCTCAGCTCGTAGTACCTGATGTTCCCGTCTCCCTGGAGGACGGAAACACATCACAGGATTTCTTATAACGCTCATACTGACCCTTGACCTCCTTACTCTCTGCTGCTTATAATGTTGGTGATGTGGAAATATAAGGGAGCGTTCACACCAAGCACGTTCTCATCTGAACTCTGGAGCGTTTCCTCCTTTTCTAAAGTTTCCCAGGATGGTTCAGACCAAAGAAAACAAACTGTAGGTCACTCATTGGAAGTTGTGTGTGTGTGTGTGTGCTGAATTACCTTGCCAGCCAGGTAGAGCATATGTGTGTCTGGGTCGTAGAACGGGAAGAGAACTCCTGCAGACCCGTCCAAATCCTCCTCATACAGAGGTTCTGATAGGTCGTCCTGCACACACACACAAAGACAGATATACATATACTATATGGCTGCGTATCTGTGTGTGTTGCATGTGTGTATGCAAGATGCAAGCATTTGTGTGTGTGTGTGTGGGTGTGTGTGTGTGTCTCACCGGGTCCCACAGAGCGATCTGTCTGTGGTTCCAGGGCGAGCTGCCAGTGGAGAGAAGCATCTTCAACCCTCCAATATACAAAACCTTACTGGCTCTATGGGACTTACTGCTGGATGCCTAGAGAGAGACACACACACACACACACATTATACTTTCAAAAAATAGCAGCCCTAAAAATACTAAAATTAGAACTGAAACTAAATAAAAACGGAACTAAAACTACCAAAGCCACACGAAACTAAACTGAAATTGAAATCAAAATTGAAAACTATATAGAATAAACATTAATGAAAAATCCAAAATGTATAATAACCCTCAAACCCACACACACACATATGCACAAACACGGGGTATTACAGGAAGGTCCACACACACACACACACACACACGTTTGTATTACTATACTTGTGAGGACCTTCATTGACTACATTCATTCTCTAACCTGTAACCCTAACCAACTCCTAATCCAGCTAATCTAACCTTAATCCTGCACTAACCTTAACCCTTACCATAATTAAACCTAATCCTAACCCTAAACTAGCCCTTTGAAAATGTGAAGCCCGGCCAAAACGTCCTCACAAGGATAGAAGAACACGAACACACACACACACACACACACAGATCCAACACACCTGTAGAATCCTGCCCGTCCGTGGGTCGAGAACTCGCACCCGTCTGTCTTTGGACGTGACCGCCAGCCTGCTGCCGTCGGTGCTGAAGCTGACGGACGACAGCAGCATCTCGGGCGGGTAGCGGTGGTGGAGCGGCGTCAGAACCACCCGCACCGGGAACCTGAGCACCGCGCCCGCCTGGGACACGTCCCACAGGAGGACCTAGGGCCCAGAGAGAGGACGTCT
This sequence comes from Centroberyx affinis, assembly GCF_046629955.1. Taxonomy (NCBI): domain Eukaryota; kingdom Metazoa; phylum Chordata; class Actinopteri; order Beryciformes; family Berycidae; genus Centroberyx; species Centroberyx affinis. Next base: position 75,233 of record NW_027279863.1, on the reverse strand, counting down.
GGGGTAAGTTCACCCAAACTCACCAATAGCTTATTCTGATGACTGTAAACCAATGAGAGCATGGTGCAGGCAGTTGGTCTCCTCTATCTCACACCAGTAGTATTGTTCTAGTGTTTCTCCACATGAAGACTACATTTCCCATAAGCCCCGTTGCTTCCTTTTTAGTGTATGATCGTACCTGTGCTGCCCTGGATAATGTATTGTCACTGTGTTTATTAACCCTGAATGCGAACAGAAATTTCCCTTGTTGGACAGTAAAGATTGGTTTATTGTCCTATTTCAAATCTTGGGAATCCAAAAATCATTACCTGAACTGAACCATTCAATATCTCTAACATATAAAAGGTCCAGTTCACATTTTGTTAAGCAATAACCTACTTAAGTTACCTTATATACTTTATATATAATTATATAATCATATATATTATTCAGTTTTGTGCTATTAATCATTTTGTGAGTCGGTGTCACTTTTATGTCATTTTGGAACAAATCTGTTATATGATCTAAATCCATAGCTTGTATAATGGTAAGGAGTATTTGTATATATGTTTATTTTCAAGAATATAAAACAAATGAGTACAATTTTGAAAAATGGCAGCCACTCTGGAAGTGTCTGGTTATCTAGAAATTATTTTCCACCTTCCAGCCTGTCAGTTTTGAGAATTGAACCAGTTCATGGAATAATATATTATAAATTATTATTATAATATATTACCATCAACGCAGATATCCCCTTCTTTCCATCTATATTAATGTATTTGTTCTTCTGTGACGACTCTGTTCAGTTCAAAACGCTTTATAAACAAATTTTGACTGACGCTGCCGTCGGCCAGTCAGGCTCCTGACCTTGTAGTCGTAGGCGGAGCTAAGCAGCAGGTCCTCGGCGGTTGGATGCCACTCGATAAGCCCCACCCTCCTGGAGTGACCAATCAGAGTCTTCCTGGCCTGGGTGAGTTTCTGCTGGACGCCGCAGACCGGGATGTCCCAGATCTTCACCTGAACACACCGAGGATATTATCGTAAACTGAAACTGAGACGAAAACTAGGTGTTACAAAACTTTGTTGTAAACTGAAATAAATATATAAACGACACCCTGTAAAAAAAATAAACTAAAACTGAACTAAAACTATCTTGTCTACTTGTAAAACTAACAAATAAAAAATATAGGTGAAATGTTATTAGCTTTTTCGTCTTTTTGTTTATGTGAATTTTGGCCATTTTTACTGAATGCTAATTGAGAACTTTATGTAAATAGATTTTTAAAATAATTTATGATTTAGTGTTTGTATTACACAATACCTGTTGCAAACACATACAAAATCCCTGTTCTGAACTTCTATCATTATACCTTCAAAAATACCAACACTAAAAATACTAAAACTAGAACTGAAACTAAATAAAAACTAAACTTCCAAAGCCACATGAAAAACTAAACCAAACTGAAATTGAAATCAAAATTGAAAACTATATAAAATAAAAAACTAAGGAAAAATCCAAAACTACAGTATCACTGGCACACAGTCAGATAGGTGTCAATCAACCGCCTGTGTTTTCTCTAAGTGTCCTTGACTTGGACTCGAGTTACAGTTTTAATTGCTTGAGACTTGAAGAGAAGACTTGAGACTTGACTTGACTTGGGTTCTGGTGACTTGAAAAGGTTTCTAAAGTCTTGACTTGAGATCTTGTGTTTGTGTAAATGACTCAGATTGAAAGTGATGAGATTTGTTCCAGCAGACGACTGAATTGAAATTCTGTTTTCTGAATTTGTATGGAATGATTGAATTTATTGAAGTTGAAACTGATTCTAGAAATCAAACTCATGATGCTCTTACCAAGTTTTTATCCTATTAAAACCATATTGCATTGAAAAGTCCTAGATATTTTGTTTTCTTTAAGATATTAAATTGTTACTGGACTCTTGATTTGTTCTGACTTGACTTGCTGTTCTACATTTAGACTTGAGACTTGACATTAATGACATGGACTTGACTTGGACTTGACTTGGTAATCTACATTTAGTCTTGGGACTTGACTTGAGACTTGAGCCTGAAGACTTGAGACCGACTTGGGACTCGAGTGAAGCTGACTTGGTCACACCTCAGTAACAGAGGAACACCGCAGTACGTACAGTACAGTCCTCGGAGCACGAGGCGACGCAGTGATCGTCGAAGGGATTCCACTTGACGTCCAGCACCCTGCCACTGTGGCCGCACACCCTTGGGTGCTGGGGGTCCACCCGGCCTGTCTGAGAGAGAGAGAGAGAGAAAGTGGGAGAGAGAGAGAGCACAAGTTTTGAAAAAGCTGTACTTCAGGCTTCATGACCCTGCGAGATATTGAAAAGATGAAAGTCTCCTCCTGCCACAATGCAAGAGAAAATACATAGAGACAGTCTTTTACCTGCATTTAGCTGCTTTAATGTGATATACTGTATTTGTACTGTTTAAGTGAATGGAGATAGAATATTTTAACATTCATATCATAGAGCTTCTCATACAATCACACTACATATACACCACCAGTCAAAAGTTTGGCCCCACCTGACTGAATGTTCTATGTTTCTCATTCTCTTAAAGTCACTTTGATCTAAAGGCTTCTGCTTAAACGCTTGAAATTAGTTTCTTAGACAAATATAAATAGTGAAGTATGTATGAATTTCTTTCCAAAGCCTTTGCCTTTCCATCAAGGTAAAGGGCAGCTACTTTAAAGAATCTAAAATATAAGATCGTTTTGATTTGTTTAACACTTTTTTGGTCGCTGCATAATTCCATTTGTGTCATTTCATAGATTTGAGTCTTTACTGTTATTCTAAAATGTGGAAAATAGTAAAAATAAAGAAAAATGTGGCGTGTCCAAACTTTTGACTGGCAGTGTACATCATATAAGAAACATACTGTAGTAGGGTATATAAGGCATCCGCTACATACATGGTGGATCGGCAGGACCAGAAAGGACCCGCCCCCGGCGCACTCGGTCACCACGGCGATGAAGCGGGGATTGGCCGAGCAGTAGTGGTTGTCGTGGACGCCGCGTGTGATGGGCAGCCCGTCGTAGCCGTGCTCCTTGGTGGCCGGCTTGCCGAAGACGTGGCGGAACTTCGAGGAGCGGAAGGACGAACGCCATGACATCTGGACGACGAGAAGGGGGGGGGGGGACCGGAGGAGATTTAAAGGTTTTTAAAGACCCAGCGAGATGAAAATTTTTTTTTTTTTTTTTTGTGATTAAACTTTTTATTGCTTTTTCAGCATTTGAACATACATTATAAATTTACAAACAATATTCAAATTTAAAGAAAAGAGAAAAAGAGAAAAAAAGAAAAAAGAAAATGCACATTCCTCTTGACAGTGTGTAACACAGGCTACCATACAACAATATTACATCTCATATTCATTCACTGAGCATAGACAATTAGACGATGTACAGAGACCAAAAATGGGGTATATAGGGCTGGACAATATGGTTACAATCAATATCATCATAATCATAAATCACTTCTTTTTTTTACCTTTTTCCCCGATGTCGCTGGACTTAGTGTTCACCTGTTCACCGTTACAGGCCCCCAAAAAAATGACCAAAAAAAAGTTGATTTCTAGAAATTTTATATCACAATAGCAGACGGTCTCTTTCCAGCAAACTGCACATTTCTGCTGGAGACTCATCCTGCGCTCGGGGGCGGAGACAAATATTTCATCCAATCATATTTTGGTAACTGTTTGAATTATTCCCCCCCCCCCAATCCCCACCTTTATTAAAGCTGCTCTTCAATAAAATATCATTATAAATCATTATTTTGAGACGTTAGTATAATTCCCGTAAACAAACCAGTCCATCAGTGGTTCAGCCTGTCAGCCTCTATCAGCCTCTACTGGTGGATCAGGAAGCAGCGGGGCTGATGGGAAATGTAGTCTTAATGTGGAGAAGCACTAGAACTAACAAAACTGCTGGAGTGAGATAGAGGAGAACAATCGATTGCACCTTGCTCTCATTGGCTTACAGTCATTAGACCGAGGTATCAATATTAATTTGAAAACAATATATTGATGATTAAAAATAATACATGTAACCCCTTTAAAAAAAACGGTGTGTGTCCAGGACATTATACATACAGGAAGGAATGATGAAGAGAGGGATGGAAAAAGGACCTAAGTGTGTGTGTGTGTGTGTGTGTGTGTGTGTGTGTGTGACACTCCTACCTAATCTCATAATAGCTTTGTGGAAACTCACCAGTTGCATTATCTGGTCTTATCAATAATGCAATCTGCTGTCATTATTGGCTCTCATAATCTTATCAATAATAAATCAATATCTTTAATAACTAAACTCCATCATTTATCCGCCACACACACACACACACACTAATAAATCCATCCTCCAAAGCAACTTGCTTGTCGTTTTAAATATTCATCAGTTACACACACACTTCCTGTTGTTACAAATGGCTCCTGACCTTTGACCTTTACTGCGGCTAAAGATCAGCTTACTGATGGAGGGAGGAGAGGAGAGAAGGAGAGGAAAGGAGACAATAGAAGGAGAGAGGAAACAAGAGAGGGGGAGGAAACGAGGAGAGGTGGGAGTAGAGAAGATGATAGAAAGAGAGAGGAGAGGCGATGATAGAAGAAGAGGAGAAAGGAGAAGAAAAGAGGAGCGAAAGGAGGAGAGGAGAGAAGACGATAGGAGAGGAGAAAGGAGAGGAAAGGAAGAGAGGAGACAAGATGAGAGAGGAGAGAAGACGAGAGGAGGAAGGAGAGGAAAGGAGAAGATGAGAGAAGATGATGGGAGAGAGGAGATGAGGAAAGGAGAAAAGAGGAGAGGAGAGAAGACGATAGAAGGAGAGAAGAAAGGAGGAGAGGAGATGAGGAGGAAGGAGAGGAAAGGAGGAGAGGAGACAAGTTGAAAGGAGGAGATGAGAGGAAGAGAGGAGAAAAGAGGAGAGGAAAGGAGATGAGGAGAAAGGAGGAGAGGAAGGGAGCAGAGGAGAAAGAAACACACCATGCTGTCTGTCTTTGTTTTTATTTAGTTTTATCGTTGGTTTTAGTGTCCCTGAGCATCTTGAAAAGCGCTTTGCAAATAAAAATGTATTATTATTAATATTAATGTATCTGCTGATCAATACCGATGACTCATCGATCACTTGGTCAGCTGCTGAGATTTCTAGATCTAAAACTCACTTTCTGGTCCGTCCTCTGTTGTAGAAGAAAAAAATAAACAAAATCGGTGATGTTATTACTGATTGGA
>NW_027279863.1:2500-65000 GCF_046629955.1 Centroberyx affinis | reverse complement strand
GGGATCTCCTGAACACACTCAGGTAGGCGAGCCCATCCATCACTAACCACAAAACCTTACACCAAACCAGCAAAACATTATACATCTCTTGCAAAAGCAAACAATTCTTGCAAAACTCTTCAAACTCTTTTAAAAAATAGTGTTTTCGCGTCAATACAGTTCACACAAACCATCATTTGAATAAACACACGAAGCACCAACTACACACTGATAGTATAAATGAAAAACACTTGTGGCTTTTGCTTTTTCTGTGTGCAGGGCAGAGCAGTTTGCAATAAAGTTTTATCATACATGTAGTAAACACACATACACACAGGTATCCAAATGTGTAAAGTATGGATGTGTATTCTGAACATAACACACTATCAATACAAATAAGGGGATTTTTTATTTTTTTCTCAAAATGTTCTACAGTAAAACTCCTCAAACAACAAAAGCGCAGTAGAAGAAAACGAAAACATTTGTGCTAGGAAAAAAAAGAATAAAAAAATTAGGCTAAATATTGCCTTCTCTATGGGTCTGGCCATAAGTTTACAGTGTTGCTAGAAGTGAGTTATTACTGTAAATTGCAAAGTGAGTGTAAAGCAGTGAGTTGTGTTTACAGTTTTGCAAAAAGTGTGTTATAAAATGACAAACTGAGTGTAAAGCAGAGAACGTGCATTCAGTTTGGCACACTTGGTAAATGCATTGGCTACAAGTGTTAATGGTTTCAGAGATAGTGCTTCAAGAATCACTATTAGTGTTTAAGCATTCAGAAAAAAACCTAATAATAAGCATCATTTGGAGTCCAATTCTGCTGTAAATATCTACTTAGCTTCCTTCAATCGTGTGTTGGATTTATTCTACTTGTTTATTTCTCTCCAGGTCGTCTGTGTAGATCGACGGCATCTGAGGAGCATTGACTCGATGGTGAGGAGGCTCAGGGTGTGCTCGAAAAGTGCCATGCAGTATATTTTGACATGAGTAAAGCGATGCAAACAGTGAGAAAATACAACAATAATGGAAAAAAAATGACAAATTTGTAGAGGCGAGATAATAAAAAAAACCTTACAGCATCTCACCTTAAAGCAAACTAAAACTACAAAGAAACAAGTACAACAAAATCCAAATGACAAGAAAAGACACAATTCAATGACTGTTTATAGGGACTAGTCATGCTAAAATGTGAATATTGTCTACTTAATAAGTGTGAGATCACTTTAAATGGATGCTAATTGAGCTGGGAAGTTAGCACCAAATACATGTGACAGAGGAAGAATTTTGCTTTCCTGCTATGATGATAGTTGAATTTTTAGTTTTGTTTTGAAGTTGTTTGTCTTTTCATCTGTAGGACGGCAGGAAAGAGTCCCCAGCTTTTCTCCGAGGATGCCCTGGCTTTATGAACCACGGACAATGGTAGGATCCTACAACTCTTTACAGGCTGTGCAGTTGCTTCACAAATCTCGAAATATAGTATAGTATAGTATAGTATAGTATAGTATAGTATAGTATAGTATAGTATAGTATAGTATGGCTTGGCCAAGATGAAGAGGTCCAACAATATCTGAACTCCCATTGCACCACTGAACTGTTCTTTGATTGTACTTATATACAGTGGTGGAAGAAGTACTCAGATCTTTTACTTAAGTAAAAGTGGAAATACCACAGTATAAAAATACTCTGTTACAAGTAAAAGTCCTGCATTCAAAATGTTACTGAAGTAAAAGTACAAAAGTATTAGCATCAAAATGTACTTAAAGCAACAAAAGTAAAAGTACTCATTATGCAGAATGGCCCATTTCAGAATAATACAGTATATATTATATTATTGAATTCCACTACTTTATATACTGCTGGGTAGCTTACAGTAATCTATTATAATACATCACAATTTATTAGTTGATTATATTTTGTATTAATAATCTGAATCTGCAAAGTAACTAGTAACTTAAGTTATCAAATAAAGGTAGTGGAGTAAAAAGTACAATATTTCCCTCTGAAATGTAGTGGAGTAGAAGTATAAAGTAGCATAAAATGGTAATACTCAAGTAAAGTACAAGTACCTCAAAATTGTACTTAAGTACAGTATTCAAGTAAATGTACTTAGTTACTTTCCACCTCTGCTTATATACCTGCAGTATATTGGATGTTTGGACTACCATCATCCCCTATTGAGTTCAGTGAAAAAAATGTAAAAATTTAAAAGCAAAGGGATTTTACCGTCAAAAATGACACGTTCTTTCTGAGGGTGAAAAGGCGAATTTTGTCTCTCAGAAACGTCACGTCCCATCATGCTTAGGGTGTGTCGCCCCTCCAATAGACACTAAAAACAGACACTAAAAACGAGGCCAAGGAGCGTTTATGTTGGGGTTTCCCTTATTTTGGGTTAACAGTTATTATTGGCTCTAGTAGTATCATCATCATCATTATCATCATCACCATTTCCCCAAGGTGCCGTGCCTGCCAATCAGAAGACTCTCCGATCGTCCGCCAGGCTCTGAGCATGGGCCTCCCTCGCCACCTGGTCCTCGGGAGCGTCCGGCGCAGGGTCCGAACCCGCGGGGCGAACTTCACCGGCATCGGGGAGCTGGTGTCGGACCTGTTCGCGCCAAACGTGTCCTCCTCCTCCTCCTCCTCCTCCTCCGCCGGGGACGACCACGAGGTTCCCATGGAAACGGAGCAGCTGGAGGACGAGCTGATGATGAGCGACGCGGCGGTGAGGAAGGCCCTGCAGACGGGCGCGCCGCCGGAGCTCGTCCTGCCGCAGGTCCGGGCCAAGATCCTATCCAGCGGAGTCGGCTACAGCAGCAGCACTGAGCTGCTGGCAGACGTGATGAGAGGACAGAGGAAAGCTGATCAATAAAGTTTCCCTGTTCAAGCATAACATGCTGATGCTTCTTTCTTACCCAGCAAAGCAGAGGTGAGGACTCGAGTCACAGCTTTAATTCATTGAGTCTTGACTTGATGCATGAAGAGAAGACCTGAGACTCGACTTGGGTTCTGGTGACTTGGGACTTGACTCTGACTTGTACTCTGATGACTTGAAAAGGTTTCTAAAGTCTTGACTTGAGATCTTGTGTTTGTGTAAATGACTTAGATTGAAAGTGATGAGATTTGTTCCAGCAGACGACTGAATTTAAATTCTGTTTTCTGAATTTGTATGGAATGATTGAATTTATTGAAGTTGAAACTGATTCTAGAAATCAAACTCCTGATGCTCTTACCAAGTTTTTATCCTATTAAAACCATATTGCATTGAAAAGTCCTAGATATTTAGTTTTCTTTAAGATATTAAATTGATACTGGACTCTTGATTTGTTCTGACTTGACTTGCTGTTCTACATTTAGACTTGGGACTTGACTTGAGACTTCTGCCTCAAGACTTGAGACTGACTAGGAACTCGAGTGAAGTCGACTTGGTCACACCTCTGGTTTCTACTGATAAACCTAGATTTTTGGCATCTGTCACATCTCCCAAATGTCAGCTTTTCAAGAAATACAGCCTTGATTTGAGCGTGCCAACTGTGCATTTTTCCATTTATCCAATGCCGTTTGAAAGGTTTTCATAAGCAGAATGTCTAAACCCAGAGGATCATGGTATCTTTCAATTTAAACATGAAAATCCCTAAAATTGGAGTTACAAGGTTTTCAACCCACAATGACGGTCAGTAGGTGACTGTCCTTAAAAACCTTCCAACCATCTCAGGCAGTACAGTTTAATGATGCCATGGGTTATGAGGTGATAACTCATAAAACTGAAAAAAAAAAAAGGAAAATCTTAAATGTCTTCTTTTGTTTTGCAGAATAACAGCCTCAAGTAAATATTAATGTAATTTCTTGATATCATGAGCAATTCTATAATTGTGGGACATTTCTGTGGGATATATCTCGCATATATTTTAATTAAAACCTGCTTTTTTATTTTTGTACATGATCATGTTTGAGCAAATAACATCATTATGTATGTCATTTAATTATAAAACTAAGATGAATATCACTGAAAACCCTGTGTTTCTCCAGTCTGATCTTAATCACAACCTGCTACAACCATGCAATAAAATGAGCTTATATAACATTTTCCTTTTAGGAATATGAGATAATCATGACAGATAGGCATTTATTGCCAATACACCAAAGAACCTGTGTGAAATAACTAATTTTCTGTATGTTATTGTCCACTAAGTTAACCATTTAAAAGCCTCCTCTCAGTAACAAATGGTTTGCTGTAGCAGGAAAAATAAAATGCCAAAGAAGAAGAAATGGTTTGTCCTAAAAGCACATGATATCACCAAATGATGTCATTTCCTCAGGAAGAAAACATTGTGAGGACTGTGTAACCCACATAAAGTGGATCAGTAAGTTAAATTCAATTTAAGTAGTTACACAAGAAGACCGCTAGAGGGCACTCTGAGTATGTCTTGTGTCTTGTAGACTGCATCGCCCTCCAGATAGGCAGACCTGATTGGGTAGAGCGCATCAGAACTCCTTGGAGTAAAGAGAGAGAGCTAAAGCTAGAGAATAGTTAGGTGACAAGTGTGGAATTTCTAGAAGTTATCCAAGGTTTTCTTATTTTTCCTGATTGGTGATACAAAGATTTTGGTTGTTTATGATTGTTTTGCCATGGTGCATGTTTTTTTTCTAAGTCTGGATCTCTGTGAAACTCCGGTGAGTTACCATGTTAGCAATGCTAGTTAGCTCTTAGCTTATTGTCCATATTGCTAGCTACTGAAACTGCTGGGGTATTCTTTTATTTTCAGTCGTTTAAGCAGTAGCGGACCGTGCATTTGAGACCTAGGCCTTCAATGGGTTCCCCAAAAAATCCTAATGGCGCACAAACCGCTATCACCGCACCAGACTATTACGCACGGAGAAACAATGTTACCACTGACATATTATTACTTGTGCGACATCACACACACACACACACACACACACACACACACACACACAGTCATTCTCTCTCTCTCCAACCGGGCCACTGGAACATTAAGTAAGACTGGTAAGACTGAAGCAATATTCCAGAAACAATCTATTGGACAATGACGCACTAGTACACATGACTTTAGTATAATTATTCTATCAAAGAAATCTGTTCCAAATGACACATCGGCCATCACTAAATCATTTTATTTCACCTTGAAACTGAAACACCATAATGAGGCACGAGTAGCAAAAGCAATAAATGAATGAATAAGTGGTAGCCTACTCATCCACACATTACGCACAATCCTCTCGCAAAGAAAACGTTCCAAATGGTGCACAAGAAAACGCGCGCACAGTAGCACACATCCAGCCGGGCCGCTGGGTCTTAACTTAACACCTGAGCTTATCATTGGCGTAAAATCACAAGAAGCATAAAATTAACTCACCGGTGCTGTTCTACTTGAAGATGAAATCCATTCTCCTTTCTTTTTGGAGGAAGCGGTCAATTACGCGGTCATAAAGTTCGTTCTTGGCTTTCATGTCCAATAACAGTTCCTTTTCAATGGCAATGGTAGCCAGTGCTGAGAGTCGACCCTGTCCTGTTGTATTCCTTGAATATATCTTTATACGTTTAAGCGCTGAGAAGGTCCTCTCAACAGACGCTGTTGACATTGGAATTGTTGTGAGTGCGTAAAGTTCACGCAGGCTGTCGCTGAGGTCTTTTTGCTGAAGGAACGACAGGAGGTCACTGGGGCTTTTCCCTTGGAAGCCGGGCATGGCATACACAACTGTGAGCTCGGTTCTCAGCCGCGGTAAGTCGAAAAGGGTTCTGTGGCTCTGCGTAAGGCTCTGGAAGGCCTCATTTGGGAATGTTTCCCGGAATGTTTGGAAACGCTGCGCGTCAAGGAGAGAAAGGAACGCAAGTTTCTCATGGTCTTTAAATCTGTTCCTTGTCTGGCTGAGAATGCTGTCCAAAATGTCACCGTGTAATTTTTGGTATTTTGCCCGAATGTCCTCTTGGGCATGAGCTCTCCTTGTGCTTGGCGCACCTGTTTTACGCACTCATAGATGTCACCAAATCGCTGTCTTTCCCTCTCAACAGCCTGACAAAACTCACTGATTCTGTCTACGCAGCATTGAATATCCAGGGCTTTGTTCTGAAGCAGTCCAAAGAGAACATCTGAGTGGTAAAAAATCCCGTGGAAAGTGGAGAGCAAGAAGTTGAATTCGAAGTTTTCCAGATGTGTAATCCATCGGCGCTGTTTACAGTATCGCTGTCATATTCGCCATGATGCTCCACTATGTGTTCAAACACCTCCTTTAGGGCATCTATCTTCTCAGACACGGTGCCAACCAGTCGCGAAGTGTAGAGCCACCTTGTTGGTGCCACGCGAGGTAGCCGTCTTTGACAAATCTCGTCAAGCACTTGGGAGCGCTTAGGTGACCGGGAGAAAAATGCAGAAAGACCGTTGAGAGTAGAGAAGAATATTTTGCACTCTCTGAACTTGGACATTCCTTGCATGAGAACCAGATTTAATGTATGTGCATAACAGTGGATGAATAAGGCCAACGGAGCTCTCTCTTTCACTTTGGCTTGCACACCATTTAAACTTGAGGCCATAACACTGGGCCACAACCTTGTCTAAGCACTCGTACTCCTCCAGGAATCCAACAATCAAAGCTGCAATATCATCTGCCCGTTTCCCGGTGGTGACATCATCAAACCTGATGAACCTCTCCTTTACACCACGGTCTGTCACATAACGGAGCACAAGAGACAGCTGGGCCGCATTGCTGGCGTCTGTGGTCTCATCCACCATAACTCCTACAAACTTTGCTTTCTTGATCTCCCGTTTTATCTCCTCTCCCATCACATCAGCTATGGCAGAGATTAGATCGTTTTGTATTTTCCCTGATGTGCCAGTGAATACTTTATTGGTGGAGAGGTGATAATGTAGATCCTTGTCATATTCAGCTAAAAAGGAGAGCAGCTCCACATAGTTGCCACGATTAGCAGATTCCTTTCCCTTGTCATGACCCCTAAAAGGGAGCTCCTGTTTCCCCAAGAACATCACACAGTTGATCAGCTTTTTCAGTATTTCCCGATTTTTCTTCACCTTTTCGTTGTGCATTTCAGTTTCCCTCCTTCTCTGTTCATCCAACTGCAAGTCAACCCTTGTGTCCCCAAACGTTTTCAGCGTGACAGTTGCTTGGAGGTGTCCTGCCGTGCTCTGATGTCGAGTTGCTGCCTTGCTCAGGCAGCTCAAATTGCCAAATCCGACGTGGTTCCACACACCATACAGGTCGGCTGAAAACAGAAGACAATCTCCCTAATTTTCCCTTGCTGGGTAAGCGCTGGTAAATCCGGTGTAGGCCGACCGTTCTGGATGATAGCAAGCTTGTCTTGAAACGATCTTCTTGAAAATGGTTTTGCCAATAAATCGGCTACCAGATCCACTCCTTCTCCTCCCTCTGCCATGGTTTTTTATCACAAAGTACGCTACTCCAACAATTCGCCAGCTAACGTTAGCTAACACTCCTCCAAGCTAACTACGAAATTCTGCAGGCGTTGAGGGAGGAGCACAGATTTCACTTTCACCTAGAGACACACCAGGAAAAAAATCTGATTGGCTAAAAAAAAAACAGACACTTGCAGTCACCGGACTGCTATAGTAAGTTTACAATATGATTTATGAACGATGTAAATAAGCTTAGAATTTTTATTTTTATAATTTTACATTACTGAACACGTTTTTCCCTTTTCTCTGAACACTAGTAGGCCTGCAGTGAAGGCCTTGCAGGCCTTGACAGCACACCACTGCGTTTAAGTGATGTTGAACCTTTTCTTATGTAATAAAAACCAATCGGAGTCAAATGTAAAGATGGTAGACATGTTGTTTTGTAAGTTTAAGCTGAGTTTTGTATTGTTAAGAAGGTATCTTAATTAAAGTTAGTATTGCAGCTACGCCATTATGAGGCGCCATATTTTTTCCTTCCTCGTTTAGCCACGAGGCAAAGCTGAAGTTCGACATGTTTTTCTGTGTGTGGCTTCAATGCCAACAGTTTATATTTCTATAGTTATGAGTTTTTCTGATATGATATGCAGTTGTATTGCAGTTGTGTTGCAATGCTTATAGAGCTGAGAATAAGATATGACGTAAAATGAGAATAAGATATAAGATGAGTGTAACATGTTTAATATACAGTTAAACATATTAATTTTGACTATGCTATATGAAAGTGTCACAGATTGCATTTAATTCTGCTAGTGTGAGTTAGGTCAGTATTATAATTACACAGTGATTGAGAGAATGGTGAAAATTACTGTACAGTATTAACATTGATTCTATTCCCTGCGGTGTGCAGGTTGGTTTTTTTGTTAGTCTACTATTTTGTTGGACAACATTGACTATGGCGAGCCAGGATTCCCATTCTATCCGAGGGGTGTGAGAAGTGACATCCACGTTCTTCATCACCTGCATCGCAGAGGATCCCCTTCTGGAACAGATAAGCTTATGACATTTCAACTAGAACTAAAAACACTACCCGGGTAGCACACACACAATCACACACATATATGGAACTAAAGGAATACTACTGACGGACTGGACTAAAAGAACATTGGGACTAAAGACAGCATACTGCTGCTGTGATGGACATTTTGTTCTATTTGTTATCTCCACTATTGTGAGGTGTAATTTCTTTTTTTTTTGTGTGGCAAACATTGTATATGTTGTAACCGCATAACTAGCTGTGATTAATTCGCTCCCAGAGACAAACCTAGAGCAGATATGATGTCAAGCTTACTATAAGTTAATTGTAGTACTGTTGGCCTATACTGTGTTACAACTGGAATGTATGTCCTTTATCATTTTCAAGAGTGAAGAGTGGATTTGTTGAAGGTCAACACTGTTCCTCGGATATTGAATTAAATAACAGTTGATCCCACTTTAATCAATTACACTAACAGTCAAAAGTTGGGACCTGATTGAATGTACAATGTTTTTTCCAAGGCACAGCAGAGGACATCACAAGGCAAATTCAGGTCAGTCAGTCAGACAGGCAGTCAGACAGGCAGGTAGGCAGTCAGTCAGTCAAAAGTTGTTCAGTATATAGAATTTGATCTAAATTGATCTCTGATCCGCCTGATGTCACATCACGTCATGTTTCTCATGTGGAGATGTACAGACAGCAGACCGGCAGCATTGAACTCAGTCCACAGAGTCTCCCGCTGTGAAAACAAAAGTGAAACTTAACATTCCACAATTTGCTCCAAACTCTCCTGTGTTAGTAACGAGGATTTGTGGACAGTAACACGTCTTCTGCTGCTCTACAAACTTTAACGGGAGGTAACCTTGTGGTATGTAAGTAACGTTATGGAGCCAGGTAATTTAACCGTGTCGCTGTGCTTCAGTGCATAGAATTGAACACGCGCGCCATGGGTCTGTACAGGACTGTGCTTGTTCATTCTCTTAAAGCCATTTTGATCTAAAGGCTTCTGCTTAAATGCTTGAAATCAGTTCCTTTGACAAATATAAATAGTCAAGTTGATGCCTATGTATGAATTTCTTTTGTTTAACACTTTTGGTCACTGCATAATTCCATTTGTGTTATTTCATATTTTTTGATGTCTTTACAATCTAAAATGTGGAAAATAGTAAAAATAAAGACAAATGTGGTGTGTCCAAACTTTTGACAGGTAGTGTATGTGTGTAATATTTATGAAATTTCAGACATTTACTGTTTTTCCACACAGAAAGTCCAGAATGAGGGAGATTTTCAAAACCAAAGCAGTGATGTGGGGGGTCCTCCCCTAAGATTCAGAGACCTCATTTCCTGCATTCTGACAACTTTTTGCATATTAAATAATTAAAATACAGCACAGATCTGCCTTGTCCTAGCAAGCCCATGATGCTGGGCTGCTTCTGTCATCGCCTTCTTACTACTTATCTGTTTCTTTGCAGTGACAGACATCATTTTCCCACACAGAAATCAACTCAAAGCTAAGCTAACCGTACCAACGCAGAAGTCTCACCAGTTACCAGTCTCACTTTGACAGAACTTTCTCCCGGTGAAGGTCACATGTCCCACAACGACAAGTGAAGAGGCATGTATCAAGTTTACTAAGTTTACTCCCTCGCTTCATTGATTCCACCATTAAGATAATGTTTTTCAGGAATGGGAGGGAGTGAGCTGCTTTTAAACAGCGAGGGAGGAGACAAGCTTGTTTTAAAAACAATGAAAAGCTGCTGAATGGAGCGGGAGGAGCTTCGTTCAGGAGCGGAATGTGACAACAAGCTTTAGAAAAGAGGAGAAAACAGCTGCTGCTGTGTATATTGGTTTATATCATTATGTCTCAATGAAATCTCCACATAGCACACATTAGCTTCAGGATTAGTTATAGGGTCTGATATCGCTTATTGCAGGTTTAAACACATTTTTTACAGACCAGCTTTTGTGTAACTTGTTTTTATTAATTTGTACAAATACATTGATTGGAGAGTTATCAACAGTTTTAATTTGAATTTGTCCTCTATGTGACTATCTTTTCTTCCCTAAAGTGTAAAATACAGCCCATCATGATGATAAATCAATGACACAAATCAAATGGTAACAATCAAAAATAGCTTGTTGCTAAGCCTGCACAAAAGGACAATTTTGGGACAGAAGAGTTTCCAGATTGTTAATTTTATAAATGGCACACTCTATCTAATTTTCTACTGTAACTGATAAACATAATTTGTAGGGTTTTATTCTGACACATGCTTAGGCTAAATCATAGTCATACTGTATATGCAGATGATTTTATCTTTATCATAACTACTTTGCAAGCAAAATGCTTAAAGGAACCACACAGCTGTTGGTGTACTTGATGTACTTTTCATTCCTGGCTAGAGTTTGAGAAATAAAGTTACTTACTCGGCCCGATATCAGCCTTTTTGTGAATATTGGATATCGGCGTGTCCATGTCTTTCCCCTCCGATATGACAGAGATTATTGTCTAGGTCCCTAATTTGAAAGAGGTTACTCTACTTGCCCCCTGGCCTGCCCATTTTGTCTGATTTTGCCCTCTAGTGGCTACTCATTCTCCCTTCACTGCCTGTCAGCTCAGCAGTGACTGAGCTCAGTTTGTTGTCACGTAACTTCGGAGCAGCTGCTGACTGCCTGTAAACAAGAGGTAAATTATCTCAGTTGTAAGCTATAACAATTGACAAAGTGACTACAATTGAATTTAAGATTCACATACAAGAAGTTTAACTCATGAGTCCTTACAATAATCTCTCCAGGTAGGAATATAATGTAAGGTGTAGCCTAATTCACTCACTCACAGTTAAACGATGGTTGGCTAAACTACGGCGAATGTAGTAGCTCAGTAGCCACACCATTAGCTATAAACATTAGCGTGACCCCTAAACGCTCAATCAAATAGTACTTTTCATACTGGCGTTTTTATTTGCAAGTGAAGGCTGGTTGGCTTTTCACGGTCATTTGTTCTTCATGAGATGGTAAACGGTAAAGTGCTGGCAGTGCCCATATTAGCCTCCGATTAGCCACAATATCAGACGTCAATGGCGGAGCTATGCTGTCCGGCTCAGTCCCGCTACTTAGTACAGTTTTTTTCAACCAGAAAAAAAATTTATTTGACGGATCCTCAGCTCTTATCATTAGCGCAACCGCGTAGTTCCACCATATATGATTAGTAAAGTTATTTTGACTTTTGAAGGGCAGGCTGGGTAGATTGATTGATTGATTTTATTTGACAGTTTCATTTTAAAAACACCGGCTCTGCCAAGGCATAAAAGGAAAAAGTCAGGATAACACAATAAAGCCCAGAGGCTTATTTCCGTTGTGGTCCCTTTGGGGATGGGGTGTGTGTAGGGGAGGGGTCAGGACGGCAGATCTGACCTGGCAAGAATGACACAAAATATTAATCAAAATGGTAATACAATACATTTGGAAAGTTATTCACAGTAGTAACAACATCAAACACCACCTCAGTGCTTCTTTGGACAATGCTTGGCCCTACTCGCCACTCTGTTAATAAAACTAATTAAAAACTCTGTACATCAGAGATAAATACATCAATATATCAACATTATAACGCAGCCCCCTCAGCAGATTATATACAAGTCTGGGTCTGTCCATAATAATTAAAATAAATAAGCTACATCAAAAACAAACCAAGAAAATAAAATATAGAAAGACACCCTATTATCAGACATAATATCATACTATAAATAACCTCTGAGCCAATTAAGTGCCAGCTTGAAACCTCCCAAGCTGCTTATGATTTTAAGATTTCCTGCCAATCTATTCTACAGATTAACTGCCATGTACAAAAAAGTTTCCTTCCCCAGGTTACTCTTAAACCTGGGAGGAACAAAGTCAGTGGAACTGCCCCTAGTGGAATAGCTGTGAATATCCCTCACCTGGATGAAATATTTTTTTAGATATTGAGGGACAGCACCATGCACAATCTTATGTACAATGCACAACTCGATCTGAGAGACTCTTTCCTATACTTTCAACCACCAAAGGCTCACAAATGAGAAGGGTCAAGGTGAGTTCTCATGGGAAGTTTCAGAATAACCCTAACTATCTTGTTTTGAGAAGTCTGAAGCAGGCATAGTCGAAATAAGGCTGCACATGAGCAGGGTCACCATTGCTTTTCTGTCCAAAAATTTTGAAATTCTGGCTAAGAAGCGTGTTCTTTGATTGACCCTGGTGAGCACCTTTTCAGCCTGGCCCACTCCTGACATATGGCTATCCAGCACACAGCCAAGGTAACTGACTGACTCCTTAGCTGCAAGCACAGTGTCACCAACAACAACATTAAAACCAGGGGACCTTTTCAATTTTATCTTTGACCTAAACAATATGGATTCTGTTTTTCCTAAATGGAGTGACAGCTTGTTATCAGTCATCCACCTGCTGACATTAAGAGGTTCTGCACTCAGCTTCCTTTCAACTATACTTTTATCTCTGTGGGAAACCAGTACTGCAGAGTCATCTGCACATAGAAAGAGTTCACATGAAGTGACAGACTTCAGGTCATTTATAAATAAAAGGAAAAAGAGTGGTCCGAGTACACTCCCTTGTCGGGTAAGTACCGTAAAGACACATTTAGACGCGCAACAAAATATACAGAGCGGCTGGCTGAAGATGGGGCAAGAGCATGGTTTTACAAGAGATGGCTCACTTGGTTGCAGTCCCTAAACCAAGCACTAGGTGGAGTGCTAACTATATTAGCCAATTAACAACACAGACACAAAGCTTTTTGTTGATAGTAGGTCTCAGGACATTTTATTTTGCATTTACAGTATTATTTTCTTTGCATATTTTATTTATTTAATGTTTTATTGAAAAGATAATTATTTTAGTTATGCTTATTTATTATTTTCAAAGATTAAGGACATACAGTATATACTTCGTCTGCATATGTTTGTGTCAGAAATATGACTTAAGACTGTTTACAGTAGAAAAAAGCTTTTGTTGACAGTATCTCTCAGGGCACTTTTATCGTTTTGTTTATTCACCTTAGTATTTGTTCTCTTGTTTATATTTTTGCATAGTAATTTTCAAATTTAAAGATATTCAATATTGACACAAAATATTAGCTATCGGCAGCTTCAGTTAAAAAATATTGGTATCAGCATTAAAAAAACTATACTTACTACATCAAAAAAGTAAAATTACAACACTATAACACATCATAAAATAACTCCTGGAAGGCACTGAACATCACAGACTGATGAGATATCACAGTGGAGTTTTCTTTTAAGATGACTGATGAATGCAGTAGAAACCCATAATGTGCGAAAAGATGTCACATTTTTTCAAATGACGGAGGTCTAATTTTGGAATACATCTCTTATTTCAATATGATTAGAAAGCATTGTATTATTACTTGATTTTTGGTATTTGTGGACGTGACTGATACAAAGTATGAATACTTTAGCTCTGTGTGAGGGTGCACAGCACTCTCTAACCACCTAATTGTTATTCAGGTAATCGTAAAGCATTCGGTAGTAGGCAAGGAGGTTCTCGTAATGGTGGAAAACAGATATTGATGTAGGGGGAGGAGGAGGAAGAAGTACGGTCGGAGAGAAAGGAGGAGGGTGAGAGGGAGGGGAAGAACGAGGTTGCTGAACAGAGATGTCAAGATGAGATGATACTGGTTGACTAATGATGTTTGAGTGAGAAACAGTGGTAGTTGGACGGAAAGATGCAGAGTTTGGGTCCGTAGCATTGATGGTTTGAGGGACAGATGTACTTATCTGATAAAGGGTAGTACTAGTAAAAGTAGTAGCAGTACTTGAAGTGCCAAAAGTAGCATACCTCATTAAATAGATCAAGTATATGCCAGACGACCTACCGTGACATCATGCCCCCCAGATTTCAGACACAAATTATGTGCAAATATGGACTAAGCCTCTCAATTTTAGTACGAAACCCTCTAGAGGAATTAATATGTTGAAGTTTGAGCGTACGTATCAACCTATAATATACTAGTGGTAGGACAGGATCATAGTTGTAGTGAAAAATTTGTCTTTTTACTTCAAGTGGGTTCCCTTTTCCACAATCAGCCAGTTTTTTCTGGAAATATCAGGAATGAGAAAATTACACCAATGCTTGACTAGTAAGATGGAATTTCTAGGCTGTAAATAATAATGAATATTATTATAGCCTAGAAATGTTATGTAATTTGGAAGAAATAAAGTAAAATACCCCCCCCCCCAAAAAAAAAAAAAAACCCGGGACAAAAAAAAAATGAGGGGAAAAAAGAAACAAATGACTGACCGAAACGACCGAAAATAAAACACTGGAAAGTGGAGAATATGGGACCCTTAAAAGGACAGAACTCATAACCGAGTTGGTCATCATATATTAATTCTACTACTATTACTTTTGACCATAATGCACACACGAAATTAATCACATTTCACACTTGTTAGATCTGATTACAATGATGATGATACAATAATTACTTTGATTAAATAATTATTCTGATTTGATTACATGAAACATGGACTAAGCATGGTTATATTTAAGTACTTGCCAGACAAAGCAATGGCAAATATACTAAACCCAGTAATGCTTTATTTCAAACTTTATATCTTATTTGACTCTTTTTAAGCGAAGCTCTTTTTTCCTCCTCTTCTTCATCACTCTGTTCTTCTTCCTTCGGTGACCTGTTTATCGTCTTGAGTGGTGCAGGTGTCTTCCTCCTCCTCTTCTCGCTGCTCATATTCGTACATCAGCCAAGTTGCTCTCAACTTTTAATTTGCTTTTAAAAACCTTTCTCGGTAACACTTTACAATAAGGGTACACTAAGTTAAGGGTTAGTTAATGCTTAATAAGCATCAACAAACCCTTAATTAAAAGTTAACTAATGTGTAATTTACTAATGGTGTTCATGTTAACTAAGGTATTAATTTATACATTATTTAATAGTTTATAAAGATGACTATTAAATAATGTATAAATTAATACCTCAGTTAAAATGAACACCATTATTAAACGATTACCAGACACATTAGTTAACTGTAAATTAACCCTTAATTAATGTACCCTTATTGTAAAGTGTTACCAATTTCTCCATGAACATGATTTTGTTTGATTTTATTAATTTTACATTATTATGATTATTTATTTTCTTCTTGTACTAGTCTTACAGTTCTAATTGTCTTTATTTACTGTCGTTTTATTACCAGTGTACCATCTTATTGGATTTTACATATTTTTCTCGGGACTGTGAAGCAAATTATTAATTGCACTGAAATTATTTTTCTATAGTATATTATTGCTGTTAATAATATTATTATTATTATAATTATTAGACAGATTTTAAAGCCAGATGTGGAGGCGGGAGGGGCAGATGTAGAGATGGGAGGGGCAGATGTGGTTGAAGCAGTGGGAGGGCATTGGCACATTGGATTGTCAGCGTTAATCTCTGAGTAAAAGTCAGCAACAGTTGAGTGGAGAGGACATCGCGTTTTGGTGAACACCTCAAATCTCGAGTCAGCCGTGCTCAGTCTTTCATGGAGTTGTGCCAAAGTCTTGGTCTGAAGATATTTATATTCGTCTTCATCTGGAACATTGTCACCCCAGTGCGCGCTTGCTAACCACTGGTTCGTGTTGGTGCTGTAGCAGCAGAATGCTGACCAGAGCATGGAGGGGATGTTAACTCTGTTGTTGAGGAGCTTGTCGGCATTTGGCATCGCTCCAGTCACCACAAAGCCCTCAGGATTGTTATTGTCGTCCATGCAGTATTTCTCCAGGACACATTTGACGCAGCTCTCCATTCTGTTCCAGCTCTTCTTGTTAAAAGTCTCTGCTTGAGGAACAATGTTGGTCAGGGTGAAGGTAGAGGATTTATCAGATGTGTCGAACGCGTGAGAACTTGGAAATAAGTGCCCCCTATCGAGGCCTCGGTTGTTGTTCCTGTAGTCGTTGTCCCCGGCCTGGTGACTGTAGACTCTGCTCTTGTTGACGCTCCTCATGTTCTGGTCGTCTGTTCTATTCTCAAGCTGCAAAGGTTAGAAGGCTACATGTTAGTGGTACAGAGAGGGAATCAGTATAATAAAATAAATGTAATAAATGTAGAATCAATTATTTGTTTCTATAGCGTTTGCTGATTCAAAAGTAACTCAAAGTAATCTGATTACAGTACTAAGTTGGTGAATTCCAGTGGATCATATTAATTATTATAATTACAACCAGGTAATTAGCAATCTCCAATGGATTACATTTTCAGATTAACCTTTCCAACCAGTCAACCAGCACAATTTATCAGGAGGGAAAGTGTACTTGCAATTAAAGAAATAAAATAACAGTTGATGACATAATTAATTTATTTATGTATTGATTAAGCACTCCAGACCTGAGTATATAGTTTTTGCCAAGGTTTTAATCTTGTGTTGTGTCTTTATGTATTTATTTTATTGAAGCTTACCTAGCGAGTTTCAGGAGCAGGACCACACCTCAACCGCGCCTCTTCCGGCATCCCTTAAATACCATCCTAACCCCCTCTTCCCCTTTCGCTCTCGTATTCTGCGGTTCGTTCTCGTTTACGTGCTCCCGTTCTACGTGCGGAACGTTTGACAGCTCGCATACTGCCACACCAAGTCAAGCTAGGCATAGCATCGAACCAGCATCGAAAAGTAAACCAGACTTTACTCACCTCTCCTCTCTGGGGGTCACGCCCGATGGATCACCTGTGCCTCAGCCCGTCCGACGATGACCTCTTCTTCCCGGCTCCGTCCGGTTCCGTCCATTCCGCTCAGGCCTTCAGCAGGAAGATTCACCTCAACACCCAGCAACTGACGCCGAAAACCTCCTGGTTGCACCCGAGACCCCAGCAACCTCAATGGATGTTGGCAACACTCCAGAGAGTCAACCGCACCATCGCTCAAAAATCCGGTCTCCTCCGCCCAGAGGCTACAATCCCAGAATTACATCCATCTGAGGAAGAGCCCTCCGGCGTAACGAGAGAGCAACTCGCCCCCGCCACGCATCCTCAACCCCGCCACGTTCCCCAGCTAGTCCGAGACACAGGCGAGATTCTCCGAATGCAGGTCTGGCTCCGCTCCGCTCTCGAAGCGGCGGTCTCACGCCCCGGCAAGGTCCCCTGCCGATTCACGGTCGTCAAGGGTTTCCGAGTGGACAGTGGTTGTCTCCAGAGAGAGTTAAAGGATATAGGAATTCCCTACCACCGTTCTGATAACAAAGCGAAGTTATTCGAACTTTTTACAGCTTCCCGCCGTACTCGATCCACCAAACAAACACAAAACCGTCTTCTTCCAGGTAGCGTCACCAGCAGCGGCGCAAGACGCGACGTCATCACGCACCAGCACCATGCTCCAAAAAATCGGGGAACCCGGGGAATCACTGCTACCAGCTCCAGGATACCAGCTTCGCACCCTACTATTCCCAGCCTCCTGCAGCAGCGCCTGCCTCCAGTCAATGCCACTGGCACCGGGTTGCCAGTTGCTCACCCTATTCTCCCCCCATCTCAGCAGCTTCCTCCCTCAACGAATGGCACTGGGTTGCCAGTTGCTCTCCCTATTCTCCCCCCATCTCAGCAGCTTCCTCCTTCAATGAACGGCACTGGGTTGCCAGTTGCTCACCCTATTTTCCCCCATCTCAGCAGCTTTCTCCCTCAATGAACGCCTCCGGCACCGGGATGCCAGGTCCTCACTCAACCCTTCCTCCCTCCTCTCAACAGCTTCCCCCCTCAGCGAACACCACTGGCACCGGGATGCCAGGTCCTCACTCAACCCTTCCTCTCTCCTCTCAACAGCTTCCCCCCTCAGCGAACGCCACTGGCACCGGGATGCCAGCTCCACACTTTACCTTTCCTCTACCCTGCTCCGTCACAGCGCTCTTCCGGGTGACGTCATCACGCGCACCCCAACAACACGTCGCGATGTCAGCCTTCCAGCTCAAAGGCAGCAAAAAGTGTGGCAACAAAAGCAACAAATTGGATCATCAGCCAGACCACATAACACCAGGGTTTCAGCAACCACCTCCTGTCAATATCTTGCACAATCAGCCACATCAGTTGGAGCG
Source organism: Centroberyx affinis (assembly GCF_046629955.1). Lineage (NCBI taxonomy): Eukaryota > Metazoa > Chordata > Actinopteri > Beryciformes > Berycidae > Centroberyx > Centroberyx affinis. Next base: position 46,526 of record NW_027279863.1, on the reverse strand, counting down.
CCTGACACCGGAGTTCCAGGACCCTCCACCTCCCATCTAGGTTCTCATCACCAGCACCGGCAGCCTACACCATCCAGGGCAAATGACACAGCACCCCCTGCCATTCAGTTCCAGCATTTGCAACAGCTCGCGCTAGCTGGGGCTTCTGGCACCGGGATGCCAGCGCCCCCTGCCGCCTGCTTCCAGCAAACCGCAGCAGCTCGCTCTAGCCGGGGCTTCTGGCACCGGGATGCCGGCGCCCCCTGCCGCCTGCTTCCAGCAACCGCAGCAGCTCGCTCTAGCCGGGGCTTCCGGCACCGGGATGCCGGCGCCCCCTGCCGCCTGCTTCCAGCAACCGCAGCAGCTTGCTCTAGCCGGGGCTTCCGGCACTGGGATGCCGGCACCCAGCATTCCTCCACAGCTCTCGCTGCAGCAAGTTCCTGCTGCACCTAACTCCGGTCTACTCTCTCAAACCATTCCAGCCCAGCAGGCAACCGTCAACTTCACCTTGCCTACGGCTAATCCTCCCATTCGTCCGCCTTACACCTTCGCCTCCCGTCCTTCTCCGGTTCCCGCTAATCTACGCAAACAAATCATCGATGGTAATTACATAGACCTTGCACTCGTGTCGAAGGACACGAAGGCACCCTTCTCCGCCTGAAAGAGGGAACACCCACCCGTTCCAGAGAGCTTACACCCGCCGAGTTCTCCTACGCCTTCTCTCTCTACAGAGACGTTCTTTGTTCACAATTTCCCACCCGCCGCCAGGAACTTGACGACTACATGGCCACCGTCCTTAATCTGGCCCTCCGTTTTGGAGGCAACGGTTTCTACCAATATCACATCCACTCACCTTCGCTCACTTCTGGTTGCAAAAGCAGCCCTAAAATTCACTCTGACTTCAGTTTTATCCGACCTCGGGGTTCCCCTGTCTGCAGAGAAAACGGAGGGCCCCTCCACATCCCTTGAGTTCCTCGGAGTCACTCTTGACACAATTTTGTTTCAGGCTTCTCTCCCAGTCGAAAAGCTCAATCGAATCAGCCTTCTGATCTCCAATTTCCTGCTCGCCCCGTGCTGCTCCAAACGCCAACTTCTCTCCCTCTTAGGCCATCTCAACTTCGCCCTTCGCATCATTCCACAAGGGCGGGCCTTTATCTCTCACCAGCTATCCATCGTTTCTTCCGCCCCGTCTCTCTTGACCTCCGTCTGTGGCTCAACCTCCTCGCCAACTGGAACGGGATCACCTTCTTTTACGATGACCATCTGACTCACCCGCATGACATCAATCTGTACACGGATGCTGCTCCTTCTGCCGGTTTTGGGGGTTTCTACAACAGAAGATGGTTCGCAGCAGAATGGCCCCGGAGCTCGCAAACGAATGCCAGGTCGCTTCCTCTGCTCTCTTTGAAATCTACCCCATAATAGCCGCCGCTATTCTGTGGGGTCACGGATGGTCCCGTAAGGCCATCCTTATTTACACAGACAACCTCGTAGTCATTGACATAATCAACAAAGGACGCTCCAACTCTCCATCCATCATGCCGTTCATGCGCCGCCTCGTCCGGCACGCACCAATATATTCTCCGCACACCCCATGCTCCCGGCCACTCCAACACCATCGCTGACTCTCTTTCTCGTTTCTCGTTTCAGTAGTTCAGAAGCTTGGCACCTCATGCAGATCCGGTTCCTCCATATTCGGCACTGACTTTCAACTCGTAAATCCTGCCCTAATACCCCTGATCGTTGAATCCCAGAACTTCATCATCAACAGCCTATCACCCACAACCCTATCATCCTACTGGACAGCTTGGAAAGTTTCCGTCACTTTCACGTCCAGCATAACATAACCTTCCCGTCGTTGGATCTCGTCACCCTGACTAGTTTCATTACCTACGCCATTCCGTGATGGCCATCAAAACAACACACCCCATCAAAGTTTATCTTAGCGGCATCAGCTTCTTCTCCAAACTCATAACCGGCAGTCCAAGCCTAGCCTCCAGCCATCCTCAGATAACTTCACTCCTCAAAGGACTCCTACGTCAAGAGCCAGCAAAAATCCTCGCCGCCTTCCTCTTACTGCCGACTTGCCGTCAGCCTGCATCCACACCATCCGCTCCGGATATGGCACTCCCCATGTAGCTCGAACCCTAGAAGCCATATTACTACTCACTTTCTTTGGTTTCCTCAGATGCTCTGAATTCACCGCCTCAACCATCCACTTCGACCCACGCCGCCACGCTTGCATTTCAGACTTGTCTTATTTCTCAGAAGACACCATGGTATTCCACCTAAAGCGAACCAAAACCAATCGCAGTCCAATCGCCTCTGAATCCCTTCCAGACCCTCGTAGACTACTCGGCGTTATGGAAATCCCAGAGCATAACATCTTCAGATCCTCTCTTCGTCTCCGAATCCGGACGAGTGGCTACTCGATTTTGGTTCCACCATCACCTCCGCCACATACTCCCGTTCACTACTCCGGACACTCCTTCAGGATCAGAGCCGCCACTTCAGCCTCCCGCGATGGCATCCCAGAACACTTCATTCAACTCATGGGCCGTTGGTCCTCCCAAACATATCACCGCTACATCTGTTCAGATCTCAAAGATCTCAGATCCGCCCAATCTTATCTCCTTAAGTAACTGGAGGTTTTTGGGGGTCCGTCGTGGCCCGGGCGCTGCTGCGGATTCCCTATGAAGCCTCCCCACAACGCATTTGGCTAACGAAACTACGCTCATCATCGTCCCTCAATAAATCGTTTAAATGCATCTTGTTGATGGTGTGGTCCTTGCTAGTGAATTATTTTAACACACATTTTTAACCAGTATTTTAAGTATTTTTTTATTTTCTTTTTAATATTTTCCTAAATTTTATGTCTATTTTATATATTTTACTATTTCACACCTTTCTGTAAAGTACCTACTCTTAAATTGCTGTAGTAGTAGTAGTATTACTATGGATGTTGAACTTTTAGTGGTATGTATGGGTACAATAACAAAAAATACAATATAATGGTTAATTAATGATAATCTAGTCAGAGAAAGAAAAAGGTACCTGTGGCTCTATCTTCCACGGTGGACTGGGTCTGGATCCTGTGCTCCCAGTGAACTTGTAGGCGGAAAACACCGGAATCTTGTAGCCGGTGTCGTAGAGCGTCACAAACCGTTTTTTGTTGTTAAAAGTCTGGCAAATGGGCTTGTAGCGCGTCTGGTTCTGGATGTTCCCACCCTCCAAAACGTCCGGGATACGGGGCGGAGTCTCCTCCAGGAGAAATCCTGGGCACTCCGACATCAACGTCACCAATTTAGTTACCGTGGGAACGACGGACACGAGGAGGAGAGCAGCGAGGGACAGGAAACCCCGCGTCTTCACCGACACCATCGTTAACAGGCTGCGTGTCTTCAGGTCAGAGGGAAACTAAGAGAAAGAGATAAGGGTAAGTTATACTTCTACACCAAATCGACGCCACAAGAACTGTGATTGGCCGCATCATATTTCCTCCTCCCTGTATCTGGTTGATGTTGGCCAATAGCGAAAACAATGGAGCAGATCAAAGAGAGTTTAATGTTTAATACTTGTCTCTGCGCTGCACAGTGATCCTATTTACAAATCCCGTTACTAACACAGGTGCAAGGGAAATTTTTCTGTTTGTAAGAGAGTTGCTAAAGCCCTATTCGCACGGGACTAGTGTTACCTGGGGACCTCTGGTAATGTGTAATAAATGCGGAGGTCGTTTGTGATCTTCATCCCGTGCGAATCTGCCATGTCCGTAATTTGTAAAGTAAAAATTCCACCACAAATTACCTACCATATTTTGCCAAACACACAGGTCATGTGATCATATTAGTCCCGTGCAAATCGGCATCTCGTGATTTGGGGTCGTATTTTTTTTTTTCAAGGTTTTTTGTTTTCTCCACGCCTTTTTTCTGCCTCTTTTCCGGTCGAGAATTATGGAGGCTGTTATAAATGAAAGTGTTGACAGCATTTTGGGTGCAAATTCAGGAGGCTCATCTCGAGATGGTTGACATTCATGGCAGGATGCGACATAATTTTTCTATCTTTCAACAGGCTCAACAGTTATTATGTGGTAGCCTATTAATTAGACACTTTCCAATCAATATTTCTCCAAAAATAGTGCACCAACAAGCCAGGTGATTCATATCATAATTCAAGTTTAATATATCCGGGGGATAATGTCAGTAAATTTGAGTAAAATACAGACTTCGCTTATCCTGTGCGAACACGGCACACGAAACACATACATGGGGGGGGTAATTTATAAATCACATGAGGTCTCCAGGTAATACTAGTCCCTTGCGAATAGGGCTTTTGTCTCAGAATTCAATGTAGATGTGATGAATCAATTCTCTATTCATGCAGCATGGGAGAAGCACAGTTCTCTCTTGAGGTCACAAAACAGAGTTTTTATACTGTGCAACAAACAAATCTAAGGGCATGTGCGTGTATTGCAAGATAACCTTTCTCATGCAGCACAGAATCTGTACGACAATGCCTCTTCCTCTTTCCATTTGGGAGTGAGCACACTATTTTCAGCTGAGATAAGCACTTGATTGTACTCCAGATGGACAGACAGTTCACCCAGAGGTTTTCCTCTCAGTAATTTCCCATTGTTCTATCACACAGATACATTTCAGAGCATATAACAAGTTTAGCAAGCTCACGTCCCTAAACTATCCGTCCTTCATCATGACAATAGGTCATAAGGCACATTTACTTCTAAATATTACAATCATAATGAAATGTAATATTTTTCACACACAAGGGAGTTTGGAGTAAATTTCACTTTTGGGACTACTGGAGCCACAAAGGACAAACGGTGTATAAAGGCTAACGGCTAAAATAAACGTTCCTATGGAGAAATATCACCCGTTACCAGTCTCGCTTTTCCAGATTTTCCTCCCGCTGAAGGTCACATGTCCCACAATGACAAGTGAAGAGGCAAGTAACAAGTTTGCACACGTTAGATTCAGGATTGGTAATAGTGTCTGAAATCACTTAGTGCAGGCTCAAGGGTAAATTATACTTCTACTTCAAATTGACGCTGCAAGAACTGACTGGCCGCATTGTATTTCCTCGTCCCTGTATCCAGTTGATATTGGCTGATAGTGAAGACAACATGGAGCAGATCGAAGAGAGATGAGCTGAGGAGGGCTGCAAATATACTGATTTGTACAACACCTGATCTCCAAATTATAAAGAGTACCAGATGTCAGTGAATTTGTGGCACTTAGGCACCTACGCCATGGCAGCAATTGATGCACAAGTATAATTTTCCCTTTATGATCAACTTATGGTGTGGTCAAAGTTTACATTCTTGAAATCTGTATTTGGTTTGTTTATGTTCACACTGCCTGATTAGAAATTAAGCAGGGCTTGTAAACAAAAGTCACATGACTCACACATAGCTTGTTTATTGGACAGAGGTTTGGTGACCTGTCATCCTGCCAGGTTGGAGATTTTGGGGAAATCAAAACAAATCTGATTCCAGTCCGTGTAACTTTAGCTGAGCATGATGGACTTGTCTTGACTTGCCCTCTTCTTCTGTGCTGTTCATACCAGTTAAGAACACATGAAGAAATATATTTATATAAAGTTATGTGTGGGTTGCTTGAGAAATAAGAGAGAGTTGAAGTAGGTTATGGATTAAAACGCATCTAATGAGTGAAATCTTTCAGGAATAAACAAAAGAATGATTATTTTCTCATTGACGCCCATGTATTCTTGGAATTATACAAAGGGAGGGTCATGAAATTCACTCAACACATCATCTTGTAAACTTTCAGTTAAAAAAGAATCTAAATTGCGGCTGTGCTGGTTTTTAGTTACTGCAGATGTAATAATAACGATAATGATAACACTACATTTTATTAAAACTAAATCAAAAGTGCTACAGAGTAAATAATAAGTACATGAAAATGAAAAAACAACAACAAAGATCCACTGAAAGCAACAGAAAGGAAAAGATGTGCAATCTTTGAAATTTCAATGACAAAAGTGAATAAAATCAAACATATATTGGAAATATAATACCAAGAAAAGCTTACTGCCTTACGTTCTTGGTTCTGCCCGTCCTGAAAATCTGCCAGTAGAGATTTGGAGACGGTTGAAGCGTTTTCCTTTTCACACAGCAGTAGAAACCAGACAGTCTGACTCATTTTCATCAGCAGAGGAGAGGTGTGCTCTCATGTCAAGCAAGGAAGTTTTTTTTATTATGATTAACCAGAGGTGTGACCAAGTCAACTTCACTCGAGTCCCAAGTAAGTCTGAAGTCTTGAGGCACAAGTCTCAAGTAAGTAAATCTTTATTTATATAGCACCTTTCAAAACCATAGTTACAAAGTAAAGTAAAAGTAAAATATACACAAGTAACTATATCTATACATGCACATTTACAAAAGTATACTGAACAAAAATATATGAGATCTAAGACTTTACAAGACTGACAAGTCTCAGGTCTTCTCTTCATGCATCAAGTCAACTATCAAGCAATTACAGTAAGATGTTCCAAAGTTTAATCAGTTTACGTGAACCTTTACCCAGAGATTGAGTCTCCCTGTTGCCAAGAATAAACCAGTTAACAGAATATTCCTGTCCACCAGTGATTCACATTACAGTTTCTGATCTAACAGAGCGGTCGTTACTTGCATTTCATTCTTTAGCAGAGGTGAGGACTCGAGTCACATGACTTGGACTCAAGTCACCGTTTTACTGTAACCAAAGTTCTGTCTCCTCACGTTTCTTTCCCAGTTTGGTCCCCTCTGAAGTCCCTCGCCGGCTCCTCACTTTATGGAGGCAGTACGCGGTCCTGACCGGACCCCTGCTCCATCTGTCCCACATTCTTCAACAAAACATATGGAAAATATATACATCTGATATGTCCTGCGTCTCTACAATGAACAGTAACTGTCTGAAAAGTGTGGAAGACGAAGGGAAAATGCTGCTATCAAGTTTAAATACATGCAGCTACATAATTTATGCAGTTTCAGACATAATGACATTTTACATTGTCAGCTATAGAGCAGTATGACCCCAGCTGACATACGGTATATTATATGTCATGTTTCCAGGCCACTATCAACATATATCATATTGAAAACCGAAAAGATTCTTTAAATCCAGTGAGGAAATGAAGGTCCGAGAAAAGTTGGTAATTTTGAAATGTGTGGGAGCCCTAAAATATACATTTTAAAATTGAACTAGTTTCAGTACTACTCAGAGTCACACTCTCTGTCCCATGAATTTCTGAAAAGCGTCGTTCACAGAAACCTCTAGTTCCTCTTTCATGTTACAAGCGATTGTTAAAGTCATAACGAGGACACAAAAACACCTGCTACGGTACGAGAAACCACTGTTAATCAAAAACAACCATAAACCTGAACCTTAAAGATGTGACTTGCACATCAGTATATCAGTGTGTGTGTGTGTTGCATGCATGGCCAACAGTGTGTGTCCACATGGTTTTGTAGGTGCAGGAAATGAGCAAAATCGAAAGAGTTCCCATTAACCACAGCCAGGCCGCAGCAGACCGGAATGAGGGGAAGTGGGCATGTGCAGTGGTTGGTAAGCATTTCTTGGAGGCATGAATAATTTCACTGGTTGAGTTAAACTTCAGTGGGCGGAGCCAAAGAACAGTTTATTGGAGCTTAAAGGTTCCATATGTAACTTTTACAAACTTTTTACATGTATAAATCGTTTTTTATTGCCAATGTGTGAACGGGTTGTAACGTAACTTAAAAAATGAGACCTCAGCCGACTTTCTCCGTTGCCTGTAACAGTGTGTAAAGCTACATTCTATGTGAAGGACTCGGGACGTTTTTTCCGGGAGATTCCAACGGATGTGACGTTATGCGCGCTCCCGTGGCTAGTCTCTTCAGCTTCACTACTTCACTATAGCTTGCTTGCTCGTAACGTAATACTTTCTGAGTGGATATGTTAGTTGCCTAGCTTGCCAAATCACTTCACCAGCTAACGTGATCCATGATACTAATTTATGTAGCTATTATGACAAATAGTGTTGATTTTAGCCAACAATAAATGATGTAACGTTACAAAGCAAAGGTGTATAACGATTGCCTTCTACTAGCCAAGAGCAATGCAAGGCAGCGGCGCACACGGGACAAGTTTGCCTTCAGGACTTTCTGGTAGAAAGCCTTAGGGTAACCTTAACCCTTACCCAAACCATAACCGTGGATTTCTGTCAGAAAGGCTTTCTGGCAGAAAGCCCTGAAGGCAAACTTCTCCCGTGTGCGGCAGCGGCGGCCAAATAACGTTATCTAACTGTAAACAAAGCTATGCTAAGGTTAGCCAGCTAGCTGTAACTTAGCTACGCTGCATGGATCTGGCGTTTGTACAGTGAACTACAATGCTGATTTACAGTAACGGTTAAATAAACAATGGTAAGCTGTAATGACACAGCAAGGTGAACTACTGTCATTCAGGAAATGATGAATACATATACATATTCCGTGTAGTTCACTAACAGCGTTATTGCAGATAACAGATAGCGACATTGCTGAGCCTCACGGTGAAACTATTGCTGTTTTCACATATGAAAACTGGCTAGCAAGCTAACGCCGACCTATAATGTTATAAATACAGCCAATGTTATCACCCGACAAAGTTCACACATAGTCACAGTTCCTCCTCACAAAAACACAACACTGAAAACATACTTAACCTACATATAACTTCAATTAATAGCCCGAGAGAGAGATGGTCGAGCGAGCTAGAGAGAGAGAGAGAGAGAGATGGTCGAGCGAGCTAGAAAGTGAATGAAGAGAGGGAGCGGTAGTAGCGAGAAAGCCGGTGAATCAGATAAATAAAACGTTATTTTCTGATTGTTTCACAGCGGTTACGTTCTAAAGCACAGAGAGAGAGAGGGAGAGCCCCGTATCAAAATAGGCTAGCAAGCCTACCTTAGAAAAAAGATTTAAAAAAAAAAAGATCAACGGAGAAATGTCTTGCTGCTGCTTCTCCTGAGTTTTGTTCAGCAAATTTGACAACTGACAGCTTGAATTTCAGGTCGTACTTTTTTCTCTGTGCCACCATGGCGATCAGCAAATGTGACTGACATTTGAATGCAAGTAAAAAAAAAAAAGAAACTGCTTCCTCATCTATCAACATGATGCCGGTCCATCACGTTCATATGGTCACTGTTTTGGCCGATACACAGGATGCTCGCTCGCGCCTACAGAGTGCGGGCACACGCGCGAGCACGAGCAACAGGATGCTGACTGCAGTTACCTTAACGGCCACAGGTGTCACTAATAACAAGCATTTTCTGAATCTTACAAACAGTACCTTTAAGGGACAGCACCATGCACAATCTTATGTAACTGGATCTGAGAGACTCTTTCCTGTACTTTCAACCACCAAAGGCTCTCAAAATGAGAAGGGTCAAGGTGAGTTCTCATGGGAAGTTTCAGAATAACCCTAACTATCTTGTTTTGAGAAGTCTGAAGTCTGTTTTTAAGGTACGATGTTAGGCCATTGTGCCATGAACGGCAGGCATAGTCAAAATAAGGCTGCACATGAGCAGGGTCACCATTGCTTTTCAGGTCCAAAAATTTTGAAATTCTGGCTAAGAAGCATGTTCTTTGATTGACCCTGGTGAGCACCTTTTCAGCCTGGCCCACTCCTGACATATGGCTATCCAGCACACAGCCAAGGTAACTGACTGACTCCTTAGCTGCAAGCACAGTGTCACCAACAACAACATTAACACCAGGGGACCTTTTCAATTTTATCTTTGACCTAAACAATATGGATTCCGTTTTTCCTAAATGGAGTGACAGCTTGTTATCAGTCATCCACCTGCTGACATTAAGAGGTTCTGCACTCAGCGTACTTTCAACTATACTTTTATCTCTGTGGGAAACCAGTACTGCAGAGTCATCTGCATGTAGAAAGAGTTCACATGAAGTAACAGACTTCAGGTCATTTATAAATAAAAGGAAAAAGAGTGGTCCGAGTACACTCCCTTGTGGGGTAAGTACCGTAAAGACACATTTAGATGCACAACAAAATATCCAGAGCGGCTGGCTGAAGATGGGGCAAGAGCATGGTTTTACAAGAGATGGCTCACTTGGTTGCAGTCCCTAAACCAAGCACTAGGTGGAGTGCTAACTATATGAGCCAATTAACAACACAGACACAAAGCTTTTTGTTGACAGTAGGTCTCAGGACATTTTATTTTGCATTTACAGTATTATTTTCTTTGCATATTTTATTTATTTAATGTTTTATTGAAAAGATAATTATTTTAGTTATGCTTATTTATTATTTTCAAAGATTAAGGACATACAGTATATACTTCGTCTGCATATGTTTGTGTCAGAAATATGACTTAAGACTGTTTACAGTAGAAGTAAAAGCTTTTGTTGACAGTATCTCTCAGGGCACTTTTATCGTTTTGTTTATTCACCTTAGTATTTGTTCTCTTGTTTATATTTTTGCATAGTAATTTTCAAATTTAAAGATATTCTATATTGACACAAAATATTAGCTATCGGCAGCTTCAGTTAAAAAATATTGGTATCAGCATTAAAAACCTATACTTACTACATCAAAAAAGTAAAATTGCAACACTATAACACATCACAAAATAACTCCTGGAAGGCACTGAACATCACAGACTGATGAGATATCACAGTGGAGTTTTCTTTTAAGATGACTGATGAATGCAGTAGAAACCCATAATGTGCGAAAAGATGTCACATTTTTTCAAATGATGGAGGTCTAATTTTGGAATACATCTCTTATTTCAATATGATTAGAAAGCATTGTATTATTACTTGATTTTTGGTATTTGTGGACGTGACTGATACAAAGTATGAATACTTTAGCTCTGTGTAAGGGTGCACAGCACTCTCTAACCACCTAATTGTTATTCAGGTAATCGTAAAGCATTCGGTAGTAGGCAAGGAGGTTCTCGTAATGGTGGAAAACAGATATTGGTGTAGGGGGAGGAGGAGGAAGAAGTACGGTCAGAGGGAAAGGAGGAGGGTGAGAGGGAGGGGAAGAAGGAGGTTGCTGAACAGAGATGTCAAGATGAGATGATACTGGTTGACTAATGATGTTTGAGTGAGAAACAGTGGTAGTTGGACGGAAAGATGCAGAGTTTGGGTCCGTAGCATTGATGGTTTGAGGGACAGATGTACTTATCTGATAAAGGGTAGTACTAGTAAAAGTAGTAGCAGTACTTGAAGTGCCAAAAGTAGCATACCTCATTAAATAGATCAAGTATATGCCAGACAACCTACCGTGACATCATGCCCCCCAGATTTCAGACACAAATTATGTGCAAATATGGACTAAGCCTCTCAATTTTAGTCCGAAACCCTCTGGAGGAATTAATAAGTTGAAGTTTGAGCGTTCTGCTGAACCCTCGAGATGAAATGTAAGTTACCGTGACCTGCGGTGAGAGCTCGGACTTAAACTATCTCAAGGAGAGTATGAGGCCGTTTTCTGAGAGTCTCCAGTGGTTTGAAGAAATAAATCCGAAAGTCCGAAAGGGAGTAGTCCAGATGAGATAAGGTCCGTCCTCTGTGATGAATGTCCAAACGGGGTGACGAAGGATCTCAATACATCAACTTTTATAGACCCCCTGTTACATAACTAATTCACATAACATGTATCATGCCATGTCTAATAACCAATTATATTATTTGGCACGTGTTATCAACACCCATCTCACGTTCTAAGCATCACCTCATGTTTTCATGACTCCTCTTTTTACTTTTCCGGCCACGGCACCGTGTGTTGCTTAGATCACAATTGTGCAAGCTTTCAAACGTATCAACCTATAATATACTAGTGGTAGGACAGGATCATAGTTGTAGTGAAAAATTTGTCTTTTTACTTAAAGTGGGTTCCCTTTTCCACAATCAGCCCGTTTTTTCTGGAAATATCAGGAATGAGAAAATTACACCAATGCTTGAATAGTAAGATGGAATTTCTAGGCTGTAAATAATAATATTATTATAGCCTAGAAATGTTATGTAATTTGGAAGAAATAAAGTAAAATACCCCCCCCCCCAAAAAAAAAAACCCGGGACAAAAAAAAAAATGAGGGGAAAAAAGAAACAAACGACTGACCGAAACGACCGAAAATAAAACACTGGAAAGTGGAGAATATGGGACCTGTAAAAGGACAGAACTCATAACCGAGTTGGTCATCATATATTAATTCTACTACTATCACCTTTCACCATAATGCACACACAAAATTAATCACATTTCACACTTGTTAGATCTGATTACAATGATGATGATACAGTGATTACTTCGATTAAATAATTACTCTGTTTTGATTACATGAAACATGGACTAAGCATGGTTATACTTAAGTACTTGCCAGACAAAGCAATGGCAAATATACTAAACCCAGTAATGCTTTATTTCAAACTTTATATCTTATTTGACTCTTTTTAAGCGAAGCTCTTTTTTCCTCCTCTTCTTCATCACTCTGTTCTTCTTCCTTCGGTGACCTGTTTATCGTCTTGAGTGGTGCAGGTGTCTTCCTCCTCCTCTTCTTGCTGCTCATATTCCTACATCAGCCAAGTTGCTCTCAACTTTTAATTTGCTTTTATAAACCTTTCTCGGTAACACTTTACAATAAGGGTACACTAAGTTAAGGGTTAGTTAATGCTTATTAAGCATTAACTAACCCTTAACTTAGTGTACCCTTAATTAACAGTTAACTAATGTGTAATTTACTAATGGTGTTCATGTTAACTAAGGTATTAATTTATACATTATTTAATAGTTTATAAGATGACTATTAAATAATGTATAAATTAATACCTTAGTTAACATGAACACCATTAGTAAATGATTACCAGACACATTAGTTAACTGTTAATTAACCCTTAATTAATGTACCCTTATTGTAAAGTGTTACCCATTTCTCCATAAACATGATTTTGTTTGATTATAATTTTACATTATTATGATTATTTATTTTCTTCTTGTACTGTTCTTACAGTTCTAATTGTCTTTATTTACTGTCATTTTATTACCAGTGTACCATCTTATTGGATTTTACATATTTTTCTCGGGACTGTGAAGCAAATTATTAATTGCACTGAATTTTTTTTCTGTAGTATATTATTGCTTATAATAATATTATTATTATTGTTATTAGGCAGATTTTAAAGACAGATGTGGAGGTGGGATGGGCAGATGTGGTTGAAGCAGTGGGAGGGCAATCGCACTCTGTATTTTCAGCGTTAGTCTTTGAGTAAAAGTCACGAACAGTTGAGTCGAGAGGACATTGCGTTTTGGGGAACACCTCGAGGCTCAGTCTTTCACGGAGTTGTGCCAAGGTCTTGGTCTGAAGATATTTATTGTTATCTTCATCTGGAACATTGTCACCCCAGTGCGCGCTCGCTAGCCACTTGTTCGTCTTGGTGCTGTAGCAGCAGAATGCTGACCAGAGCATAGAGGGGATGTTAACTCTGTTGTTGAGGAAGTTGCTGGCGCTGGGTGTCGCTCCAGTCACCACGAAGGCCTCAGGATTGTTATTCTGGTTGATACAGTATTTCTCCAGGACACATTTGACGCAGCTCTCCGTTCTGTTCCAGCTCTTCTTGTTAAAAGTCTCTGCTTGAGGAACAATGTTGGTCAGGGTGAAGGTAGAGAATTTATCAGATGTGTCGAACGCGTGAGAACTCGGAAATATGTGGCCCCTATCGAGGCTTCGGTTGTTGTTCCTGTAGTCTTTGTCCCCGGCCTGGTGATTGTAGACTCTGCTCTTGATGACATTCTTCATGTTTTTGTTGTCTCTTTCATTCTCAAGCTGCAAAGGTTAGAAGGCTAAGTGTTAGTGGTAAATCACTGGGAATCAGTATAATAAAATAAATAGAATAAATTATTTGTTTCTATAGAGTTTGCTGATTCAAAAGTAACTCAAAGTAATCTGATTACAGTTCTAAATTGGTGAATTCCAGTGGATCATGTTAATTATTATAATTTGAACCAGGCAATTAGCAATCTCCAATGGATTACATTTTCAGATTAACCTTTCCAACCAGTCAACCAGCACAACTTATCGGGAGGGAAAGTGTACTTGCAATTAAAGAAATAAAATAACAGTTGATGACATAATTAATTAATTTATGTATTGATTAAGCACTCCAGACCTGAGTATATAGTTTTTGCCAAGGTTTTAATCTTGTGTTGTGCCTTTTTGTATTTATTTTATTATTTTAACACGCATTTTTAACCAGTATTTTAAATATTTTTTTATTATTTTCTTTTTAATATTTTCCCAATTTTTATGTCCATTTTATATATTTTACTATTTCATACCTTTCTGTAAAGTACCTACTCTTAAATTGCTGTAATGCATATTATTAGTATTATTATTAGTATTAGTAGTATTACTATGGATATTGACTTATTAGTGGTATGTATGGATACAATCACAAAAAATACAATATAATGGTTGTTTACTTAATTAATGATAATCTAGTCAGAGAAAGAAAAAAAGTACCTGTGGCTCTATCTTCCACGGTGGACTGGGTCTGGATCCCGTGCTCCCGGTGAACTTGTAGGCGGAAAACACCGGAATCTTGTTGTCGGTGTCGTAGAGCGTCACAAACCTTCTTGTGTTGTTAAAAGTCTGGCAAACAGGCTTATAGCGCGTCTGGTTCTTGATGGTCCCGTTCTCCAAAACGCCTGGGATATGGGGCGGAGTCTCCTCCAGGAGAAAGCCGGCGCACTCCGACATGGACCTCACCACTTCAGTTACCGTGGGAACGACGGACACGAGGAGAGCAGCGAGGGACAGGAAACCCCACGTCTTCACCGACACCATTGTTAACAGGCTGCGTGTCTTCAGGTCAGAGGGAAACTAAGAGAAAGAGATAAGGGTGTGTAACAACGCATTATGTAATAACACCCCCATTTTGTAATAATCTGCCGCATTTTGTAATACACAGCCTGAACGCAATATGTAATAAATTTACCCGCATTTTGTAATTAATTATTACATATTGCGGTGTTTATTACAAAATACAGGAGTTGCACTTTTTTTTGATGAAAATGTAATAATATGGTGCATTATGTAATAACCAACCAAAATGGATGTCTTCATTCATAAAAATCGTTATAACATTATAACAACAATGTTTATTTTATGTATTCTAGCATGAATCATACTAACTCAAGATTCATTTAAAAAAGATACTATTAGTTCAGTAGATTAGTATCTTTCATTGGTCAAAATGATCCTGATTGCTTAATGGCAGAGGTGTGTGTGTGTGTGTGTGTGTGTGTGTGTGTCTCCTGACATTTGTGTGTACCAGTACTTAGATGTTTGTGTCAGTATAACACTCAGTGTCGTGCAGTTTCTATTCTCTATGAACCCTCAAGTACAGTTTCTATTAAGCTAAGGAATACAGTGACACTTAATGTAGTTTTGACCAATGAAAGATACTAATCTACTGAAATAATAGTATTGTTTTAAAATGAATTTTGAAGAAATGATGAACACATGAAGAAATATCGTAAAGTTATGTGTGGGTTGTTTGATAAATGAGAGAGAGTTGAAGTACGTTATGGATTAAAACATCTGTAATGAGTACGATTTTTCAGGAATAAACAAAAGAATGATTATTTTCTCATTGACACCCATGTATTCTTAAAATTGCAGCTGTGCTGGTTTTCAGTTACTGCAGATGTAATAATAATAATAATAATAATAATAATAATACATTTTATTAAAACTAGTGCTGCAGAGTAAATAATAAGTACATAAAAACAGAAAATTCAACAACAAAGATCCATTAAAAGCAACAGAAAGGAAAAGCATTCTTTGAAATTTCAATGACAAAAGTGAATAAAATGAAACAAATTGGAAATATAATACCAAGAAAAGCTTACTGCCTTACATTCTTGGTTCTGCCCGTCCTGAAAATCTGCCAGTAGAGATTTGGAGACGGTCGAAGCGTTTTCCTATAGAAACCAGACAGTCTGACTGTCTTCCTCAATATATAAGCAGAGCTAGTGAAGGAGGTCTGAATCTCTTTGTCAGCAGAGGAGGGGTGTGATCTCACATCAAGCAAGGAAGGATTTTTTTATTACGATTAACCAGAGGTGTGACCAATTCAACTTCACTCGAGTCCCAAGCCAGTCTAAAGTCTTGAGGCACAAGTCTCAAGTCAAGTCTCAAGTCTAAATGTAGATCACCAAGTCAAGTCCAAGTCATTAATGTCAAGTCTCAAGTCTGAATGTAGAAGTCAAGTCAGAACAAATCAAGAGTCCAGTATCAATTTAATATCTTAAAGAAAACTAAATATCTAGGACTTTTCAATGCAATATGGTTTTAATAGGATAAAAACTTGGTAAGAGCATCATGAGTTTGATTTCTAGAATCAGTTTCAACTTCAATAAATTCAATCATTCCATACAAATTCAGAAAACAGAATTTAAATTCAGTCGTCTGCTGGAATAAATCTCATCACTTTCAATCTAAGTCATTTACACAAACACAAGATCTCAAGTTAAGACTTTAGAAACCTTTTCAAGTCATCAGAGTACAAGTCAGAGTCAAGTCCCAAGTCACCAGAACCCAAGTCAAGTCAAGTCTCAGGTCTTCTCTAGTCAACTATCAAGCAATTACAGTAAGATGTTCCAAAGTTTAATCAGTTTACGTGAACCTTTACCCAGAGATTGAGTCTCCCTGTTGCCAAGAATAAACCAGTTAACAGAATATTCCTGTCCACCAGTGATTCACATTACAGTTTCTGATCTAACAGAGCGGTCGTTACTTGCATTTCATTCTTTAGCAGAGGTGAGGACTTGAGTCACATGACTTGGACTCAAGTCACCGTTTTACTGTAACCAAAGTTCTGTCTCTGTGTTTGGTCCCCTCTGAAGTCCCTCGCTGGCTCCTCACTTTATGGAGGCAGTACGCGGTCCTTTCCGGACCCCTGCTCCATCTGTCCCACGTTCTTCAACAAAACATATGGAAAATATATACATCTGATATGTCCTGCGTCTCTAAAATGAACAGTAACTGTGTGAAAAGTGTGGAAGACGATGGGAAAATGCTGCTATCAAGTTTAAATACATGCAGCTACATAATTTATGCAGTTTCAGACATAATGACATTTTACATTGTCAGCTATAGAGGAGTATGACCCCAGCTGACATACGGTATATTATATGTCATGTTTCCAGGTCACTATCAACATATATCATATTGAAAACCGAAAAAAGATTCTTTAAATCCATTGAGGGAATTTTGAAACAGAAAACGTGTGGGAGCCCTAATAAATACATTTTAAAATTGAGCAAGTTCAGTACTACTCAGTGTCACACTCTCTGTCCCATGAATTTCTGAAAGCGTCGTTCACAGAAACCTCTAGTTCCTCTTTTGTCACGAGCGATTGTTAAAGTCACTCTTTAGTTAATCAGTGACTGAAGTCACTGATTAACTAAACAGTCATTGTTTAGTTAATCTAAAACAACCATAAACCTGAACCTTAAAGATGTGACTTGCACATCAGTATATCAGTGTGTGTGTGTGTGTGTGTTGCATGCATGGCCAACAGTGTGTCCGCATGGTTTTGTAGGTTTTGTATGGTGCAGGAAATTAGCAAAATCGAAATAGTTCCCATTAATCGCAGTCAGGCCACAGCAGACCGGAAAGAGGGCAAAAGTTGGTGTCAAAAACCCAAAATCTCCTGGACCCATTGCAGTTTGCTTACAGGGCCAATCGAGGGGTAGAAGATGCAACTGTCACACTGCTAAATATGGTGTTCAAGCATTTGGAGGGCTCTAAGACACATGCAAAACTGCTTTTTATTGATTTTTCATCTGCTTTTAATACGATCCAGACCCATATTTTAGCTAATAAACTTATTGCAAATTTCAATCTAGATTTGAATATGGTGGGATGGATTTTAGACTTTTTAACCCAGAGAACCCAGAGGGTAAAAGTCAATGGCTGCCTCTCTGAACTGCTGGTGTCCTCTACTGGATCTCCACAGGGGTGTGTCCTGTCGCCGCTGTTGTATATCCTGTACACAAATGACTGCTGTAGCCAGTACGAAAACAGACATATTGTGAAGTTTGCTGACGATTCTGTTATTGTCAGCTTACTGGAGGAGGAAGAGACAGGCCATGGTCCAGTTGCTGATGATTTTGTTGCTTGGTGTGATGCTGCCTTTTTACAGCTTAATGTAACCAAAACCAAGGAGATGTCCATTGATTTTAGACGAAAACCCCTGGCTCCTATACATACCACTATCTAAACTGTGCTTTGACACAAATGCTGATGTCTTATGTAAGAAGGGTCAACAACGCTTGTTTTGCTTGAGGAAACTGAGGTCTTTCAATGTTGACAAGACACTAATGACCATGTTTTACAAATCTTTTATTCAGTCAGTATTGTGTTTTTCTATGATTTGTTGGTTCGGAAATCTAAGTGTGAAAAGTAAAAACGCTCTTAGCTGGATTGTGAAGCATTGCAGCAAGGTTATAGGAGTCAGTCAGGCTGGTCTGCCCGAATTATTCAAGAGACAAGCCCTGCGGAAAGCCCATGCCATCCTTCTTGATGTTGACCACCCACTAGACTCAGAGTTCCAGACTCTCCCCTCAGGTTCTCGTTTCAAGTTACCGAGGATTAAAACAAACAGACACAAGCACTCATTTGTTCCAACAGCTATTAGCTTGTTAAATAGATAGGCAGTTGCACTTTGCTCTAGCAATACTTACTGTAATGCACTTTACCCTAGACTACAACCCACTGCGATGTGTGTTTGATTATGTCTTATTAACTTTTGTATTGTTCTTTGTCTTGTCTATTACTGTGTTGCTTTTGGCCTGCGAATCAGTTTCCCTCTGGCATCATAATAAAGTTGAACTTGAACTTGAACTACATTGTTGATCAGTTAATCAGTGACTGAAGTCACTGATTAACTAAACAGTCACTGTTTAGTTCATCAAAAACAACCATAAACCTCAACCTTTAAGAAGATGTGACTTGCACATCAGTATATCAGTGTGTGTGTTGCATGCATGGCCAACAGTGTGTGTCCACATGGTTTTATAGGTTTTGTATGGTGCAGGAAATGAGCAAAATCGAAAGAGTTCTCATTAATCGCAGTCAGGCCGCAGCAGACCGGAAAGTGGGCATGTGTAGCGGTTGGTAAAAATTTCTTAGAGGGTTAGGACCGGTGGTTTGAGGTAACCTGACTTGCCAGATGGTTTGTTACACAGAACCATCTGGGAAGTCATCCTTGGAAAGTGTTTGGAAAAGGGCAGGCACTTTCAAAAAATACTTGGCAGGACCATCTGTCTATCACTGTCTATCACGGGCTAACTTCAACCAATCAGATCAACGAACCATATAAAACTCTTGCCGAAGCCAGTCGGGAGAAGAGCAAAAACATCTTTTCCATCCAGAAAAACCTTCAGTGCCGTTCTTTGCTCTTCTTTCAATTAAGAAATACTCTCGCTAGCCTACGCTACGCTAGCCTCTTAGGAGCCACCATTGTTGTGAATGAACCGTCGCTTCTCGCTGTCGCCACACCTAAACCACACCCGTAGCTGCCCTCACAGGACGCTGATTGGTCCGCACCACTGTGGTTCGGCCACAAACGCATAACTTGAAGCCTGGCAAGATGGATTCTCGCGTGATCGTGATCTCGCGAATCCAGCTGCCTTGCAAGGTAAGGTTTGAGGGATACCAGTAGCGATCCTGCTACCTTTCTCTCTCTCATAAAGGAGCAGGTTATCTTTCAATTCAAAACATGAGAATCGCTGAAATTGGAGTTACAAGGTTTTTAGACGACGGTCAGTAGGACTGAGTAGTAGTAGGCTGTCCTTAAAAATCTTCCAGCCATCTCAGGCAGTACAATTTAATGATGGCATCATTAAATTGGTTATGGAAAAAAAAAAAAGGAAAATCTTAAATGTCTTCTTTTGTTTTTCAGAATAACAGCCTAAAGTAAATATTGGTGTAATTATATAATTTTGGGACATTTCTGTGGGATATACTCACATATTTCTATTAAAACCTTTTTAAAATGCTTTTTTATTTTTGTACATGATCAACACTGTTCCTCCAATACTGAATTAAATAACAATTGATCCCATTTTAATCAATTACACTAAACAGTTCAAAGTTGGGACTTGATTGAATGTATAATGTTTTTCCAAGGCGCAGCCAAGGGCATCACAACGCAAATTCAGGTCAGTCAGTCAGGCAGTCAGTCAGGCACTCAGTCACTCAGTCAGTCTAACTATTCAGGATTGGTTATAAGGTCTGATATCGCTTATTACAGGTTTAAACATAATTTTTACAGAGCAGCTTTTGTGTAACGTGTTTATTCATTTGTACAAATACATTTGATTGGAGAGTTATCAACAGATTTAGTTTGAATTTGTCCTCGCGTGAAGCTATCTAAAGGACTCTTTTCTTCCCTAAAGTGTAAAGTACAGCCCATCATGATGATAAATCAATGATACAAATTAAATGATAACATATTCAAAAATAGCTTGTTGTTAAGCCTGCACAAAAGCACAATTTTGGGACAGGAGAGTTTCCTCCTATCTAATTTTCTGTTGTAACTGATGAACATGATTTGTAGGGTTTTATTCTGATACATGCTTAGATATGCTAAATCATAGTCAATATATATGCAGATGATTTTATCTTTATCATAACTACTTTGCAAGCAAAATTCTTAAAGGAACAACACAGCTGTTGGTGATGTACTTTTCATCCCTGGCTCCATTTAGTAGTTTGTTGTATTTTTCTTCTTGGTGGCCCATCTTCTAACTGGCCCATCGTAGACGACGTGACGTCACCTCCAGATGTTTCCAGCAGCTCCAGTAGACTTTGATATGAGAAAATGTTTCAGAATGTAAAACCTCAGCGGTAAAAGTCTGGTGTCTGGTGTTTGGTGTCAGTCCCTCAGAATCAAAGAGCGCAGGCTTCTTGCTAGAGCCGCCATTTTGCACCAAGAGACGTTCAACAATCATAGAGGGAGAGATCCATCGTAGAAGAGGAGAGAGACCAATTTCTCCACCCACAGGAGCAGGAGAGAGACCAGAATGCAATGCAGCATCAAGACACAGCAAAGTTACTTACTACATCAAAAAAAAAAATTACAACACTTCATCACAAAATAACTCTTGGAATGCATTGAACATCACAGACTGATGAGATATCACAGTGTAAGAGGATCTGAGGGTGGATTTTTCTTTTAAGATGACTGATGACTATCCCTCTATCTTGGACATATTCCTGACGGGTTAAGTAAAGATGATGCCTACCTCCTAAAGATCTTGCTGGCAGCAAGTAAAAAGGCCATTACAAAATGTTGGCTTCAGAAAAACTGCCCTACTGCTGGCCTCTTTGTCAACATTGTTAAACACCTACATCTTCTAGAACAGATGACCTACTCCATACGGCTCCAAAAAGAAGTGGGTGAAAAACGGTGGGAAAAATGGTGTGTTTATTTAGCCAATGAGACAGATCTTTAATAATTATTGTATGTATCGTGCAATATTTTATTTTAAAGTAGGCAAATTTGCCTTGATTTATTGATCACCCCATGACCTCATATTTGTTTGCTTTTTTTATTTTTTTGTTTCTTGTTTTCTTTTTGCTTGTTGTCCTTATACTGTGAAAAATGTTCATAAATAAAAAGTAAAAAAAAAAAAAAAAAAAAGATGACTGATGACTGCACTAGAAACCCATAATGTGCTTTACTTTCATGCCAGCATTGATTTTATAAGAATAGATGTCACATTTTTTCAAATGATGGAGGTCTCATTTTAGAATACATCTCTTACTTCAATATGGTTAAAAAGCATTGTATAATTACTTATACAGCAGTTAGTTCCGGTTGAGTAATTTGATTGGACAAGAGGCATTCCATGAGTGCTGATATACAGTATAACAGCACTTAGACTTTTTACTATATGTATCACTCTGCTTCACAGGTGTTCTAATATAACCTTGATTAGGCGACACAAAAGTCTGACTTAATTCGCACCTTACGTTAGTAGCCATAGTGCAAATATGGATACATTTGACCTTAATTATGAACGGCCTAAATTTGTCTGTGCAAACCTCAAAGTAGCTGCTTGCCTGCAGCCGGTAAACAGTTTACCTGTTGCTTGGCAACACTGGGCAGTGGAATCCTTAGTGAACTGTTTTTGTTGGCGGAGACGAATAAAAGACAAAAATTATCTCAAATTACCATTACTTGATGAATAGCTTTGTTTATACAACTGTTGTATAAAAACTGAATCACAGCCATGCTGTACTGATATACAGTACAACACAGCACTCCCTCTCGTGTGATATTGCTTAATTGAACTTTGGTATCTCTGATACCAAGTATGAATACTTTAGCACTGTGTGAGGGTGTACAGCACTCTAACCACCACCTAGTTGTTATAATGCATAAGCGTCTAGTAGTGGAGGAGGTTCTTGTAATGGTGGAAAAGAGATATTGGGGTAGCGGGGGAGGTAGGAAGAAGTACGGTCGGAGCCAAAGGAGGAGGGTGAGGGAGGGGAAGGAGGAGGTTGATGAGCAAAGATGTCAAGATGAGATGTTGGAGGACTAATGATGTTTGAGTGAAAAACAGCGGTAGTTGGACGGAAAGATGTACGTTTTGGGGCAGTAGCACTGGTGGTTTGAGGGTCAGATGTACCAGTCTGATTAGGGGTAGTAATAATAGCAGTACTTGAAGGAATACTAGTAGCGGTGGTTGGCGCCATAGTATTTAAAGGAACAGGTGGGGTTGGAGTGGCCATGGTGCTTATTAGAGGAGCAGTAGCATCTTGAAGTGGAATAGTAACTGCCATTGGCGTAGTGGTAATGCACATTGCATTTTGTGCTGAAATGCGTATTCTTATTGCTGTTATTATTGATATCATTATCAATGCTATTAATGGTAATGATGTTAATGATGTTACTAGTGTTATTAGTAGATATTTGAGACCAGCTACCAAGGAAGGAGGCGCAGGTATGGAGTCGGGACGGTCAGGTATGGAGTCGGGACGGTCAGGTATGGAGTCGGGACGGTCGGATATGGAGTCGGGAGAGGCAGATGTGGAGGTGGGAGGGGCAGATGTGGTTGGAGCAGTGGGAGGGCAATTACACCTTCGATCTGTGTTAATCTCTGAGTAAAACTCAGCAACAGTTGAGTGGAGAGGACATTGTGTATCGGGGAACACCTCAAATATCGAGGCAGCCGTGCTCAGTCTTTCACGGAGTTGTGCCAAAGTCTTGGTCTTCATATATTTATTGTCATCTTCATCTGGAACATTGTCACCCCAGTGTGCGCTCGCTAGCCACTGGTTCATACTGGTGCTGTAGCAGCAGAATGCTGACCAGAGCATGGAGGGGATGTTAACTCTGTTGTTGAGGAGCTTGTCGGCGTTTGGCATCGCTCCAGTCACCACGAAGGCCTCAGGATTGTTATTGTAGTCCATGCAGTATTTCTCCAGGACACATTTGACGCAGCTCTCCATTCTGTTCCAGCTCTTCTTGTTAAAAGTCTCTGCTTGAAGAACAATGTTGGTCAGGGTGAAGGTAGAGAATTTATCAGATATGTCGAACGCGTGAGAACTCGGAAATATGTGCCCCCTATCGAGGCTTCGGTTGTTGTTCCTGTAGTCTTTGTCCCCGGCCTGGTGATTGTAGACTCTGCTCTTGTTGACGCTCCTCATGTTTTTGTTGTCTCTTTCATCCTCAAGCTGCAAAGGTTAGAAGGCTAAGTGTTAGTGGCACAGGGAGGGAATCAGTATAATAAAATAAATGTTTTTTTCTAAAAAATATTTATTTATTTTTTTGGTGATTCAAAAGTAACTCAAAGTAATCTGATTACAGTACTAAGTTAGTGAATTCCAGTGGATCATGTTAATTATTATAATTTGAACCAGGCAATTAATAATTTCCAATGAATTATATTTTCAGATTAACCTTTCCAACCAGTCAGCCAGCACAGCCAGGAGAGAATGTCTACTTGCAATTAACGAACTAAAATGACAGTTGATGACATAATTTATTTATTTATGTATTAATTTAAGCACTCCAGACCTGATATATAATCTTAAGGTCAATTATCCTTCAGCCAGAAGACCCAGGTTCAACCCTCATCACAGTGACCTTGTGACTTCCCTTCATTTAAATGTTTAGTTTTTGCCATGGTTATAATCTTGTGTTGTGTCTTTATGTATTTATTTTATCATTTTAACAAGCATTTTTAACTAGTATTTTAAATAAATTTTTAATTTTCTTTTGAATATTTTCCTAATCTTTATGTCCATTTTACATATTTTACTGTTATACCTTTCTCTAAAGTACCTACTCTTAGATTGCTATAACGCTTATTATTATTATTGTTACTATTATTATTAGTAGTAGTAGTAGTAGTAGTAGTAGTATTACTATGGATGTTGAATTATTAGTGGTATGTATGGATACAATCACAAAAAATACAATATAATGGTTGTTTACTTAATTAATGATAATCTAGTCAGAGAAAGAAAAAAGTACCTGTGGCTCTATCATCCATGGTGAAGAGGTGGGTCTGGATCCTGTGCTCCCGATGTACTTGTAGGCGGAAAACACCGGAATCTTCTTGTCGGTGTCGTAGAGCGTCACAAACCTTCTTGTGTTGTTAAAAGTCTGGCAAATGGGCTTGTAGCGCGTCTGGTCCTGGATGTTCCCGCCCTCCAAAACGCCCGGGATACGGGGCGGAGTCTCCTCCAGGAGAAACTCTGTGCACTCCGACATCGACGTCACCACTTCAGTTACCGTGGGAACGACGGACACGAGGAGCAGAGCAGCGAGGGACAGGAAACCCCACGTCTTCACCGACACCATCGTTACAGGCTTCCCCGCGTGAGGGAAACTAAGAGAAAGAGATAAGGGTAAATTATACTTCTATGCCGTCGTTATGACGTAGGTTTCAAGTTTCAAGTTTCAAATCCTTTATTGTCAAATATGCAGAAATGCAGGGTTATCTGTACAGTGAAATGCTGAGGGCAAGGCTCAGGTCAAACAACATAAACAATCAAAAGTATAGTATTAATAAATATGTTTTTTGTTTTTTTGTTTTTTTTGTCCTTCGCTTCTACTTTGTTCTTGTTTTCTGATATGTGGCTCTGTTTTCTGTACTGTATTATGGAAAATCCCAATAAAAATATTATAAAAAAAATAAAAAAAAAGTACATTATTAAAGAATAAAAACAGACATACAAAATAGGAAATAAAATTATATATGTAAAGACTATATACAGGGCAGGTCAGACAAAGTGTTCACTAAATGTGCAAAAGTAGCAGCGAATGTATCGAAACTCGACTATTGCATAAAGTAAAACAGTAACATTATAAAGATAGTAGCATATAGGCCTATGACAATTATAAATATATATAGTATCATATATTATATTATATTATAAATTATAATTAATATCAATAATAATAACATCAACAGATTAATAATAATTAATATTTTAAATTCTAACTATTACTATAATTATTATCATAGATTATATTTATTATTATTTATAATGTCATATATTATAAACATAATTAAGGTATGCTGTAGGTACGCCTGCAGAGGCTGGCTCCGTAGCTTACGTGTACCTCTCCAAAAATGTAACTACACATAGGGCGATGCACGACTGTGGTTGGCTCGCTTTGTATTTCCTCCTACCTGTATTCCTGTATCCGGTTGATGTTGGCCAATAGTGAAGACAATGGAGCAGATCGAAGAGATATGAGCTGAGGAGGTTTGCAAATATACTGATTAGTAGGACACCTATCCTGTGAGCAATATCCCAGAACACGTAGGCACCATAGGCACCCACGCCATCGCTACAGCGGCAATTCAACGCAGAAGTATAATTTTCCCTTTATAGTCAACTTAAGTGTGATCACACCACATGCTTTGGATCCCCTGCTCCATCTGTCCCACGTTCTTCAACAAAACATATGGAAAATATATAGATCTGATATGTCCTGCGTCTCTAAAATGAACAGTAACTGTGTGAAAAGTGTGGAAGACGATGGGAAAATGCTGCTATCAAGTTTAAATACATGCAGCTACATAATTTATGCAGTTTCAGATCTGAACCAGAGTGGAAAAGTTTATTTTCTTGAATTTTTGTATTTGGTTTGTTTACGTTCACACTGCCCAATTAGAAACAAAGCAGGGCTTGTAAACAAAAGTCACATGACTCGCAAGTAGCTTGTTTATTGGACAGAGGTTTGGTGACCTGTCATCCTGCCAGGTTGGAGATTTTGGGGAAATCAAAACAAATCTGATTCCAGTCCCTGTAACTTTAGCTCAGCGTGATGGACTTGTCTGTCTCTTCTTCTGTGGTTTACATACCAGTTAAGAACACATGAAGAAATAGCTCAATATGATCAGTTGTAAAGTTATGCGTGGGTTGTTGAGAAATGAGAGAGAGTTGTTGAAGTTGAAGTAGGTTATGGATTAAAACGCATCTAATGAGTACAATTTTTCAGGAATAAACAAAAGAATGATTATTTTCTAATTGACGCCCATGTATTCTTGGAATTATACAAAGGGAGTTTAACGGGCCCAAGAGTCATGAAATTCACTCAACACATCAAAATCTTGTAAACTTTAAGTAAAAAAAAAATCTAAATTGCGGCTGTGCTGGTTTTTAGTTACTGCAGATGTAATAATAATATTAATGATAACACTACATTTTATTAAAACTAAATCAAAAGTGCTACAGAGTAAATAATAAGTACATGAAAAAGATAAAACAACAACAAAGATCCACTGAAAGCAACAGAAAGGAAAAGATGTGCAATCTTTGAAATTTCAATGACAAAAGTGAATAAAATGAAACATAAATTGGAAATATAATACCAAGAAAAGCTTACTGCCTTACGTTCTTGGTTCTGCCCGTCCTGAAAATCTGCCAGTAGAGATTTGGAGACGGTCGAAGCGTTTTCCTTTTCACACAGCAGTAGAAACCAGACAGTCTGACTGTCTTCCTCAATATATAAGCAGAGCTAGTGAAGGAGGTCTGAATCTCTTTGTCAGCAGAGGAGGGGTGTGATCTCACATCAAGCAAGGAAGGATTTTTTTATTATGATTAACCAGAGGTGTGACCAAGTCAACTTCACTCGAGTCCCAAGTCAGTCTCAAGTCTTGAGGCACAAGTCTCAAGTCAAGTCCCAAGTCTAAATGTAGATTACCAAGTCAAGTCCAAGTCAAGTCCATGTCATTAATGTCAAGTCTCAAGTCTAAATGTAGAACAGCAAGTCAAGTCAGAACAAATCAAGAGTCCAGTATCAATTTAATATCTTACAGAAAACTAAATATCTAGGACTTTTCAATGCAATATGGGTTTAATAGGATAAAAACTTGGTAAGAGCATCATGAGTTTGATTTCTAGAATCAGTTTCAACTTCAATAAATTCAATCATTCCATACAAATTCAGAAAACAGAATTTAAATTCAGTCGTCTGCTGGAACAAATCTCATCACTTTCAATCTGAGTCATTTACACAAACACAAGATCTCAAGTCAAGACTTTAGAAACCTTTTCAAGTCATCAAAGTACAAGTCAGAGTCAAGTCCCAAGTCAAGTCAAGACTCAAGTCTTCTCTAGTCAACTATCAAGCAATTACAGTAAGATGTTCCAAAGTTTAATCAGTTTACGTGAACCTTTACCCAGAGATTGAGTCTCCCTGTTGCCAAGAATAAACCAGTTAACAGAATATTCCTGTCCACCAGTGATTCACATTACAGTTTCTGATCTAACAGAGCGGTCGTTACTTGCATTTCATTCTTTAGCAGAGGTGAGGACTTGAGTCACATGACTTGGACTCAAGTCACCGTTTTACTGTAACCAAAGATCTGTCTCCTCACGTTTCTTTCCCAGTTTGGTCCCCTCTGAAGTCCCTCGCTGGCTCCTCACTTCATGGAGGCAGTACTGACCGGACCCCTGCTCCATCTGTCCCACGTTCTTCAACAAAACATATGGAAAATATATACATCTGATATGTCCTGCGTCTCTAAAATGAACAGTAACTGTGTGAAAAGTGTGGAAGACGATGGGAAAATGCTGCTATCAAGTTTAAATACATGCAACTACATAATTTATGCAGTTTCAGACATAATGACATTTTACATTGTCAGCTATAGAGGAGTATGACCACAGCTGACATACGGTATATTATATGTCATGTTTCCAGGTCACTATCAACATATATCATATTGAAAACCGAAAAAAGATTCTTTAAATCCAGTGAGGAAATGAAGGTCCGAGAAAAGTTGGTAATTTTGAAACGTGTGGGAGCCCTAAAATATACATTTTAAAATTGAACTAGTTTCAGTACTACTCAGAGTCACACTCTCTGTCCCATGAATTTCTGAAAAGCGTCGTTCACAGAAACCTCTAGTTCCTCTTTCATGTTACAAGCGATTGTTAAAGTCATAACGAGGACACAAAAACACCTGCTACGGTACGAGAAACCACTGTTTAGTTAATCTAAAACAACCATAAACCTGAACCTTAAAGATATGACTTGCACATCAGTATATCAGTGTGTGTGTGTGTTGCATGCATGGCCAACAGTGTGTGTCCACATGGTTTTGTAGGTTTTGTATGGTGCAGGAAATGAGCAAAATCGAAAGAGTTTCCATTAACCGCAGTCAGGCCACAGCAGACCAGAAAGAGGGGAAGAGGGCATGTGCAGTGGCTGCTAAGAATTTCTTGGAGGCATGAATAATTTCACTGGTTGAGTTAAACCTCAGTATTATTATTATTCATTAAAGAGTGGTATCCTAGCCAGGAGAAGCATCACTTTGCCAGCCATTTAGATATTACACCATTGTCGAAATGTAGAAATCAACCAATCAGAGCTAGAGATGGGGTTAATCTGCCAATAAGAGCAGTGGCTCATTTTGTTGTGTACAGAGCCCCAAAAACAACCTGTAAATGTCTGGGTGAAGCACTGCAATGTAAATTATTGAATATAATTCTAATAATATTTTACTGAAACTTTACAGATGTGTTTCATAGACAGCAGGCAGTGACATAAAATTGCTGAGGAGGTGAAACATACGGCCTCTTTAAATGTGGAGGGGAGCACAGTCTCACATCAAGTCATTCTGCTGATTCCTAATTCCCCTGTAAAACACAGAGAGGTGTTCATTTGTTATAACAAAGTATCTTAAGAAAAAAAAAATTTTGCACTCGGTCTGCATTTTTTACCGTGTATAACTATATCGCAATTTTAGTTTCCACAATTACGAATCTTACAATGTTGGCATCAGCAAAACTGAAGCATTTCATTTCACTCAGACTGCCCACTGCAGTTTGAAATAGTCAAGATACTGATATGAGATGCCAAAAGAGACGTAAAATAATTCTGTTAAAATCAAGACTATTAATATATTCGTTATCACAATATCCGGCAAAACTGAAGATTAACCCCAAGCAAATGCTGCTGCATTAAATCACAAATTATCACACTGTGCTTTTGACCTGACTGGAGAAACGAAACAGAGACTGACTGACTTTGCAGACAGACGCGTTTAGAGGAAGTTCAGAGAATTATTGTTTCTAAGAATTATTGTTTAGACAAGTGAAACCACACGCAGCCCTGCTCCACAGGCGCACCAAGCTGTTTTGCCTGACGCGGTCTGCCTAGGTGTTTTTAAAGCGGCTGCACCTGTAGCGACGCTTCTCAGTGTGATCGACAGGTTTTGGTCCTAAATGAGTGTGTGCACTGTTTAAAAACCCTATGAGGTGCCGTATAGGACATAATCCAAACTTTGGCTTGCACATACAACTACTTTACCTCTCACGTACATGTATTGTATCCTCTCATTTGACCTACTGAAACACTCACTCACACACTCACTGTTGAAATGCTCACACATACACCACTGAAATAAACATATACTACTGAAATTTAACCTTAATATGTAAGAGGTGTGTTTCAGTAGTTTAAATGAGAGGATCTCACAATACGTGTATGTGAGAGGTAGTTGTATGTGCAAGCCAAAGTTTGGATTATGGGCTATACGGCACCTCATAAAAACTGACACCTGTTACAAAATGACTGATAACACATAATGAGGACATTGAGGACAGGAAAGTATGGAATAGTAGTTAACTTAAGTCTTTGGTTGACAATTGTTTTATTACTAACTTTTTTTTTAAAACAATTTTTCTGCATCTCTGTTGCACCTTGAGCCTGGAGAAACCAGATGTTGTGTCACAGTGTACAGTATATTTGGATGTATATATATATGTAGATTTATGCAGCTGAGATGTCGATAAAGCGGAACTTGAACTTTCACAGACTGGATCTTCTAGATTTAGTTGATACTGAAAGTAATTATTTGTCTCCAGACTAGTGTTTTGGAAATGAACTCATGTAAACTCACTAACCTGTTAAGCCCTAGCCCTATCCCTAGGAAAAAACGCCTAAAATAATATACCCCAAATGAATCAGGAATAGCTCCTCAACCATAAGGCCTATATGCATATTTCTGGTCTCCTTTGATAGGTAAGAATCTAAGGAATATTAATTAAGTGTAAGTAAACCTATATCTGTTACCATTCCAGAGTAAATGGAGATGCAACAAAGGAAAAAGTAAGATTTTCATCCTCGCCTAGTATATAATTCTAAATTTTAAGGCAATATCACCATTATAACCAAGATCCCATGGATAATAATGCAACTGAATGTCTTCTCATAGTCTTTGACTACAACTGTAACTGTAAATTTGATGGAAATACACCAAAATACAACATTTATGTACAATTCCTAAAAATATACTCAGGCGGTCTCCAGGTTTTGGTCAAGTTTACAATTTACATTATGCCTGTTTACTGGGAGTTTTACTTCAAAACACTACTCATTTCCATATAGCCATGTTACAAATAACATACATCTCCCAAAAACTTTGAAATAGTAATAAACACAATGATTAGGAATCAATATTCATATATGTCTGAACAGATCCATGCTATTCAGGCAGATTAATAGAGAATGCAAGGGTCCTCAGTGTTGTGTGAGGTATCCCCAGTTTCGTCTAAATCAGATGAAGAGAATGATATATGGCTCATTGGTGTCAGTGCTTCGATGCGGCCACCAGAGGGCGACGAAGAGCCACTGCACCCTCCATAGGGATTCAGTCTGGCTGGACTAAAATGGCTGGGGAATCCCCCCTGACGATCGCTTTAACTCCCGTTTGGTCCCAAGTTACGGCAGAAACGTAGGTAACTAAAATGTGCCGTTTTTGGCGAAAATAACATAAGCCTTAGTGAAATATTTTGGCAAGAACATAGATTTTTGTCAGTATGACTGTAAAATGTGAAGTTTGACTGCTACTTTTCCCCGGAAATGGCGGACTGTGTCGTTCCATTTTCGTGGTGCGTTCACTGTCATTGGAAAGCTCGGAATTTCTAGTTTCCAGCGATACCAAGCATGTTATTGTAGACTGAAGAGAAAATTATCCCCGATCTTTTGATCACAACTTGCTCTTATATTTACGAAGTTTATATTTGTAAGACTTAACTGTTAAAATACTTAGTAATAAGACATAGTTTGGTCAACATACAGTTGGTTTACAGATTCTGAAAGCTGAAGACCCCATGTTTTCAAAACAGTATAACATTCATATCTTCTATTAATAGACCATCTTCTGTCGCGATTTTTCATAACTGGGGGGGTGGGGTGGACCCGGTACCGGGTCCGTCGGGCTAAACAAGCTTTCCTAACATTTCCAGGCCTGAAAAACACAGTTTCCCAATTCCACGACTTTTCTGACTTTAACACATCGGTTTTCTGAGTCTCATACACCGCTCTTATGTTTTCTTTTTCCATGTCAACGTGATCAAAAGCAGTATGGCAGCCACATCAAACACACCAGACAAAATCGCCTTTATCTATCCTTTATATTTTGTGGTTGTGAATACACAGTCTATGTGCAGTGAATGGTGGAAATGCATCGGAACAGATTCACACTACAGCTTCATTTGTCGGACGGACAGAATCAAAACATAAAACTGGAGAAAAGTAATGAGATGTCATGCCATCATTCACAGGAACAATTTCCAGTTACACAGGTAAGTAATTCTGCAGTCTTTCTTTGTCTTTCTCGAGGACTGTTCGACAAGATGTGTTGATGGACGCTTGTTGACTCTTGTGGGGATCGACCCTGTGACCTTTTGGTTACGGGTCAGTCTCTCACCTCTGTCGCAGTCGGCTCCCAAACTGAAGTCCTGCTCCTTTGTCTTCGCCCTTGATGCCTGCCAAGGAGCCTAAGGAATGCGGCATTCGAGAGTTTTTGGAAAGTTGGAAATTTCAACGGATGGAATGGAACGGCCCTGCAAGTCTGCATTTCAAGTTAGAAACTCAGATTTCTCAACCCCGAGTTTTCTGCATCAACATGGAGACAAACACTGTAAACGCTACACAGCTTTACTGTTAACATGGTTATGATCCACAAAATACACTGAAGTTCCATTTTCAGCATCACATGACCTTAAATCGATCAAAACACCAGATAAAAACCTGGTAAAAGGTTAAACATAAATTGGAAATGTAAAGTTGCACTTAATATTCTATGCTAACTAGCTAGCTAAGGCTGTGTTCACATGTAGCGTGTTTTTTGTTTTTTGTTTGTTTTTCAAAGCTGCCACCATGGTGCGTGGTTACATGGTACGCACTTTAGCTCTACGTTGTCTTCTAATTCTTTCGGTGTGAACAGAAAAAAGCTGCATGGAGTCACAATTTTGCAATTCCGATCTGGACCAAATGGATATGTGCGACAAAATCAGATCCTGAGGTATCTGACCTACAGGAACGCTCAAATCTTGCCATGACAATATGTAAATCTTACGTCATTCATCTGAGACAATTAGTATAATTTTAGTGCCACGGACAACAAGACACAACGGTGGAAAGAAAACCAAATAGCCGACTTGATCGGTGTTTGGGGAAACGCCTCAATTCAGTCAAAATTCGAAGGTTCATACTGTCACTGAAATGTGTTTGAAACAAGCAGAGAAACGTAGGTACAAAACGGATGTGACGTCTTTTGTTGTTGTTGTTCTTCTGTGTCTTCTCAACATCGCTGTCAGTTCATGTTGGCATTGGATGTGAATAGATCTGAACAGTCATCCCAAAACAATCAGACATGAGCAGCAGTTTGGAATCGAGCGTGAAAGCCTGCAGTGTGAACGCAGCCTTAGTTTGAGCCTCCAGTCCAAACTCTTAGGGTTTTGAACTATTCCAAGTTAAGTAGACGCCTGTAGATCTGACATGACATCTGTGGATCAACAGATGTGATTGGTGGATGAGTGGATTCCGGCGTCTGATTGGTCAGTTCGTATCATGTTCTCCATGTTGTTGTCCCTTCTCTCAAACTAAGAAGTCTTGGTTGTAAATGGAACGATGTCCTCCGTAACACTCTGAGGGTCAGCTGCGACAGAATGACCAGTTACCACGGCAACGACCATGGAACAGGACTGTGGAGCCAACATCGCTACCGCTGAAAAATCAGAATCGACCGAAAGCTGTCTTTCCATCGGCTGTGCGGTCGTATGGTGGAAGTAGCCCCGATTTGGTCAGCTGAGGTTAGGGGGGGGCGTCGCCCTCAAGAGCGCTGGAGATCATCAGACAGATCTGAGAGAACGACGGGCGCTCCTCTGGTCTCTGGAGAGAGAGAGGGAGGGGGGGGGGGGGGAGGGAGAGAGAGAGGGAAATGTGAGAGAGCAGAGAAATATAGAGTGAGAGGGTAAGTCTGGTTAACAGAACACTGTTGGTCACATACAGAGCAACAAAAGACATTAATAAAGATGTGAGGAACATGAATCTTGCTGTAAATTAAGATTCTTGACAAAACAGAATACTGTTGTCGCCTTAAGGCAAACAGGAATAATACTAACTGAAGCTTATTTTACTGCTGTACTGCTGGATAAAGAGTGGCAGCTAAGTGCTTAAAATTTAAATGCAATGATACTAATACTGACACTAATACTGCCACTACTAAAACTGCTACTAACACTGCTAAGGCCTACTACTACTACTACTGCTACTACTACTACTGCTACTACTACTACTACTACTACTGCTACTACTACTACTGCTACTACTACTACTACTACTACTGCTACTACTACTACTGCTACTGCTACTACTACTACTACTGCTACTACTACTACTACTACTACTACTACTGCAACTACTACTGCTACTACTACTACTGCTACTACTACAATTACTAATAGGCTACTGCTACTACTACTACTGCTAGTACTACTACTGCTACTACTACTACTACTACTACAATTACTACTACTGCTACTACTACTACTACTACTGCTACTACTACTACTACTGCTACTAGTACTACTTCTGCTACTAATACTACTATTAGTACTACTTCTGCTACTGCTACTGCTGCTACTACTACTACTACTGCTACTACTACTACCAACACTAGTACTGATACTGCTTCTTTCACTACAAATACTAACGGTAACTGTTTCATAGTTCTCTTATAAGTTACAAGGTGCTGTATAATATTGTATAAAGTTGTTGGATAAAACTAGAACACAAGTGATGTGCAGATGAATAAATCTGTACGGCACTTTTTTTAACAAAGTGATGTAAAAGAGAGGAAGGGAGAGGAGGCGTTTTACCTCGCGCCAGCACAGCTGCATGATGTCATAGATGGTGGGCGTGGCCAGTTTGGGCCTGTAGAGCCGGTGGCCCTGGGTGATCAAGGCAACGACCTCATGGTTTTGACTCTGTTCAAACGGCATGCGGCCTTCTGTGAAGACTTCCCACATCAACACACCTGTTCGCACACACACACACACGCACACACTTTTTTCAGCTCAAAGTCGCTACATATGGTCATGTTGTAGTGAAGGACATCAGTCATATTTAAAATCCTGTGTTTTTATAATAGTAATGACAATAATAATATCATTAATAATAAGATTTATTCATATAGCAATTGTCTAAAAACAGTTTTCAAAGTGTAAGTTAATAGTTGGTGAATAGTAAAATATATGTTCAAAAGAAAAAATGGTTAAAAACAAACAAACATAAGAAACAACAGAAAATTAAAAAGTAGACAAATTCAAAATAACACATGAAACCAAGTCTATATAAGTGTATTTGAGAATCTCTACAAAATAAGACAGAGAGTTGCTCCCTCTAGCAGTTCAGATCTGCTTCTGGTAGTTTGGTGTTGTTGCCTGCTGTCTGCACAGGTTGATGCTACAGAGGCGGGAGTTGCGTAACCTTTTTCCTCTGGACTAACCACAGGCAAACCCTGAGTCACTGAGGACTGAAATCAGGTTCTTCAGGTTCCTCCACACAGGTTTGGTCCCTAATATGACAAATTAGCTACAATCCCATCATGCTCAGGGTGTGGCGTCCCTCTGACAGAGTTCAGACACTTGTAGAATGGATGCCAAGCAGCGTTGAAGCTGTTCTGGGCCGACCAACAGCCTCTTAACACACTATGTTTGAGTTTTACTGTACCACAATGCTGCATCTTTCAGAATAGGAGGGACAGAGAACAGGCCAAGACCACATTTCCCATTTCCCCCGATGCGTCCTGTGCAATGATTTTGTTTAGCCAACAAGTCTCGCCCATGTAGCCGGTGCCCAATGCAGCCATGTCCCAGCAGCCATAGAACTTCACTGTATTAAAAAAACGATTAAGAGTCACAGAGCCATGCTGCTGCTCTGCAGCATATTTCATCATCGCGATGCACCGGGCCGGCCAACTTTTTCCTCAAACAACTTAATAAGCCGGCTGTAAACATGTTTTCCATCTCAGGAAAGTAGTTCCGTAGCACAGAAAATAGTCCCCAGTGTAATGAAGAATTTGTTCCCATTTGAATTTGATTTGGTAATAACTACAACAGCCTGCCTTTTCATGGTAACAGCGGGTAGCGATTTTTAAAATGTAAACTATGTCTTTGTGAGCTGTGTTTAAAGGTTTTTATCTTACAATTGGAGCCAATGACTGCCGGGTTGAAGGCTAAAAAGGGAACGTGGGAAGTCAGAAAGTAACGGGAGTAGAGCAAACGCATTGTTGATTTTGTTATTTTCATAGGATTTGTTGACGGTAAGCAATGCATTAAAAAACATCAGCCTTTAAGGTAAGTTGAAATTTAGAGGAGTAAAACTGGAACACAGATGTGTTTAAATTGCAAAGTAAAAGCAGTTCCTGTTTTGTGCTGGAAAGCAATCTTCCTGTACATTCATTGTACTTGGTGATTGAAATGATTCTACTCCGCATATCCATATTTAAGGTGCTAGTTGCAGCATTTTTAACCATCCATATATCATCGGCAAATTAATCGTGATACCTTTGTCTAATGACTGTAAACCAATGAGAGCAGGATGGAGTGGATCGGTCCAGTAGTATTGTTAGTTCTAGTGTTTCTCCACATTAAGACTACATTTCCCATCAGCCCTGTTGCGCCCTGCCCCCCCTCCCCCTCCCTGAAGAGGATCAACATGTTGGAAGTGATTTCTCCATCTTCCTTTCCCTCTTTCCACCATCTGCTGCCAGAAACCCTTTCAGCTTTAGCTCCATTTGCTCTGGAAGAACAAAACCTGTTCCTGTTTTGTGCCGTAAAGCGATCCAGCAGATTTCCCTCCAAATCCGACACCCGCATAGAAAATATAATTTAGTAATGCTCAGTGTTTACCGTAGGACCAGACGTCGGACTTGCTGCTGTATTTGCAGAAGTAGAAGACTTCGGGAGGCGACCACTTCACAGGGAACTTAGCGCCTGATGAGCTGGTGTACTGGTTGTCTAACACGTACCTACGTAAAACACACACACACACACACACACACACACCAAGTGCAGACACACCACAAACAACCACACACATACACATATTTACATTTAAGGAGGTTTCAAAACTATGGAGGAGGATTAGGGCCACATGTGAAAAACATATTTGAGTTCTGACTTTAAACTCAGAATTCAGATTTTTTGCTCAGAATTCTGACTTTAAACTCAGAACTCAAATAAACATTTCACACGTGGCCCCAATCCTCTTCCGTACAAAACATTACAGTTTGCATTTTGGGAAGAAAAAAAGAAAAGATTGGCAACAGCTTCCGCCCCGCTGGCCTCAAGGTTAGAGTGATCGTCCCGTAACAGAAAGGTCACAGGTTCAATACCCAGGTGTGACCTCCCTGCCCGCTCCTTCATGTTTAGTCACTCTGGATTAGGAAAGTGTGTGAGCCCAGTGTGTACCTGGCCATGCCGAAGTCTGACACCTTCACCACCAGAGCGTCATTCACCAAACAGTTTCTGGCCGCCTGCAGGGAGGAGGGAGGGGAGAAAAAGGAAGGAGAGAGAGAAGGAAGGAGGAGAAAGAAAGACACAAAGGAAGGAGGGAAGGAAGGAGGAGAAAGAATGGCAAAAAGGAAGGAAGAGAAAGAAAGGCACAAAGGAAGGAGGGAGGGAAGAGAAAGAAAGGCACAAATTAAGGAGGGAGGGAAGAGAAAAGAAAGGCCAAAACGGAGGGAAGGAAGGAAGGAACAAGAGGAGGTGGAGGGAGGGAAGGAAGGTAGTAAGGACAGAAATATGGGAAGAAATTATTGTGGAAGGAGGGAGGAGAAAGATAGAAAGAGAAAGAAAGAAAAATGGTGTCATTTAGGGTTCAATCGAAGGCTGATACTGATATTTTTAGGCTGAAGTATTTTTCTATTTTGTCTGAAAAAACAAACTTGGAAGACAAACATTAAACAAGCATCTTAACAAGCTAATTAGACAAACTTCATTCAAACAAATATTAGGTTAGTCTGGCTAATCTTAATCTTAATCTATGTTTTCTTACTGTTGACTGAAACCAAATCAAATTTTTCGCCTTGTTGAGAAGGTTAAAGTTCACCATTGCGTCAGAACTCAGAAACTAGGGAAATGTTTCGACTTCATTATCCGATTTTCATGTGAAACCTTAGCCTGGTTCCAGACTCCTGATTCGTGTCCCGCCACTTTGTAAACAAAGTACAGTATGGTGCAGTAAAGTACAGTGCAGATACCTGTAGCCCAAGCATTAGTTCCTATATTATTCCTAATCACAGCATTGTACTATGAAGTAGTTTATTATTGTTTATTATTGTGGTTCAGATACGTCGGTCACTAGTGATCGGTTCAGATACGTCAGTCATTAATGATCGGTTCAGATACGTCAGTCATGTGATCGGTTCAGATATGTCAGTCACTAGTGATTGGTTCGGGGGAAAATCAACCCCCCCCACACAGAAAACGGCTAACGAGGAGGAAATCTCAGGCTGAATAATGGAGCGGGAACCAGATGGACGTTCGGTCTGAAGATCAGGTTAGTGAAATCTAGGAAATTCGGTCTAGAAATCTAGAAATTCTGAATCTAGTAGGAATTTTGTTTTGTTTTTCTGATATAGCTGCACAATGAGTCAGCAAAGACGTGAAATCCAGTCCAGACGGGACGAGCGGACGCACCAGGTCTCTGTGGATGAAGCCGTTGCTCTCCAGGTGCTCCATGCCCTCGCTGACGTCCTGGCAGACGCTCAGCAGGGCGCCCAGGGTGAGGCCGCCCCGCCGCTGCCGCAGGAAGTTCAGCAGGCAGCCCAGCTCCATGAACTCTGTGACGATGTAGATGGGCTGCTGCTGGCTGCACACTCCGTACAGCTGCACCAGCTTGGGGTGGGACAGTCTCCTGGGGCAACACACACACACACACACACACACAATTACATACAGGAATGTACAGACAGGTAGAGGAACTCACATTTTAAAGGGGCAGTAAGTAAGATTTTTACTGTCCGATAGCACAAACAGACCATAATATATCTGTGGGGTTGATAGGGTTGTTGATCAATACCAATGACTCTTGGCCAAATATTCTTCCCTCCCTCCCTCGTTCATTCCTTACATCATAATATAATAATAATTTTATTTATAAAGCACCTTTAATACAAATGTAACTCAAAGTGCTTTACAGAGTAAAGACAGACAAACAATAAAAACAAAGAAAATAAAAACAAGGAGAATAAAAAAGTACGTAAAAAAGGAAAAAAGAATTAGTGTTAATTAAAAGCAAGAATAAAAAGGTATGTTTTTAAATGTCTTTTAAAAATGTCCACTGAGCCAGCCTCTCTGATGTACAGTGGCAGGGCGTTCCATAGCCTAGGGGCAGACACACTAAAAGCAGCATCTCCCATTTTCTTTGTGCCAACCTTTGGGACATTTAGAAGGCCTGCTGCAGATGACCTAAGGGTATGTGAGGGGGACATAAAACGAAAGACAATCTGTGATGTAGGGAGGAGTCAAACCATTTAGTGCCTTAAAACCATGAAAAGGACTTTAAAATCGATTCTAAAAGACACAGGGAGCCAGTGTAACTCACGTAAAACAGGTGTAATGTGTTCTCTCAATTTTGTCCTAGTTAGGACCCTGGCAGCAGCATTTTGTATGGTCTGTAATCTTGCAATTGCTGCTTTTGGAAGGCCGGTATAAAGAGCATTACAATAAGTTTCTCTGTGTCTTGTGTTAAAAAAAGGTCTCACATTTCTGATTTGCTTGTACGTTATGAAGCACCCAGACCCCTCAGGTCATCTGGGACAGGTTTACTCAGTGTTCCCAGGATCAAAACCAAGCAAGGTGAAGCAGCTTTTAGTTTCTATGCTCCCCACCTGTGGAACAAGCTTCCTGAATACCTGAGGTCTGCTAAAACTGTTTACTGCGGCTTTCCAATAAATGAAATACGTAACTTCTTTTTAACCTTTAACTATTTATTTGCTTGTTTTTGTTTTTATTGTCTTTTAAATGCAATTTTAATGTCTTTTTGTCTTCTTGCTTTTATTGTCCTTTAAATGCAATCTTAATGTCATCTTAATGTCCTATTTTCAATGTATTTCTATGCCCTTGTAAAGCACTTTGAATTACCTTGTGTCTGAATGGTGCTATATAAATAAAATTGCCTTGCCTTGCCTTGCCTTAGCTATGTTGCGTAAATGAAAGAAATAAGTTTTGGTCAACAAATTAAAATGAGCTAAAAAAAAATTAAGATCGGAATCTAAAATAACGCCCAGGCTTTTAACTTGTGGTCGTGCCTGTGAAGTCAGGGTCCCTAAGTTTGAGCAGATAAGATCCCTCCTGGATTTGGGGCCAACTATGAGAATTTCCGTCTTGTCTTTGTTTAACTGTAAGAAATTATTGCTCATGCATTCATTGATGGCAGACAAACAGTCAGTTAGGGTTGAGGAAGCACTTGGGTCCTCAGGCTTCACAGATATATACAACTGAGTATCGTCAGCATAGCTATGAAGATTTACACCATGCTGATGAGGAAGCATATTCAATGGAAACAACAGTGGCCCTAGTACACTGCCTTGGGCTACACCATAATCAATGGTAACAGTTTCTGCCCTCTCTCCTTTTTCCTTCCTCCATCTCTCCTAACTCACTCTCCTTCCTCTCATCCCCTCCCTCCCTCCCTCCCTCCCTCCTCACATCATGACTCTCTCTCCCTTTTTATTCCCTTCCTCCTCCCTCTCTCCTAACTGCCTCTTTCCTCTTGTCCCCCATCCCTCCCTCTTCCCTCCCTCCCTCCCTCCCTCCTTCCCTCCCTCCATCCCTCCTTACATCATGACCTTAGCCTCTTAAATGGCCTCTTAACCCTCCTTCGCTCTCTTCCTCTCTCTCTTCTTCCCTCCTTCTTTCTCCTACTTCATGACGTTGGCTCCTTCTCTTCCCTCTCTCTTTCGTCATCCTTCTCTCTTCTTCCCCTCTGTCCTTTTCTCCTCCCTCTCTCTTCTCCCATTCTGTCCTTTTCTCCTTCCCTCCCTCCCTACCTCCTTCCTTCCTTACTCTCATCGTCCATTCCTATCTCACCTCCATCTCTCGCTCATCTCTTTCTGCCCTCTCTCCTTCTCTGTCCTTCCTCCATCTCTACTAACTCACTCTCCTTCCTCTCCTCCTTCCCTCCCTCCCTCCCTCCCTCCTGACATCATGACCTCTCCTACTTCTACTTCTTTCATCGGTCTCCTCCTCTCTCTCTTTTTGTTCCCTTCCTCTCTCCTAACTCCCTCCTCCCCTACTTCCTTCCATCCCTCCCTCTTTTCTCTTTCCTACCTCTCCCTCTCTCCTCCTTCCCTCCCTCCCTCCCTCCTTGCTTACATCATGACCTCGCTCTCTTTCTACATGGCTCCCTCTCATTCCTCTCTCTCTCTCCCTCTCCTCCTCTCTTCTCCCTCTGTTTCCTTCCCTCCTTCTCCTTCCCTCCCTCCTTACATCATGACCTCTCCCACTTCTTTCATCACTCCCCCCTCTCCTTTTTTGTTCCCTTCCTCCTCCCTCTCTCCTATCTACCTTTCCTCTCCTCCCCTCCATCCCTCCCTCTTTTTTCTTTCCTACCTCTCCCTCTCTCCTTCTTCCCTCCCTCCCTCCTTCCTTACATCATGACCTTGGTCTCTTTCTACATGGCTCCCTCTCATTCCTCTCTCTCCCTCTTCTTCTCTTTTCTCCTCCCTCTCTCTCTCTCATCCTTCCTTCTTCCTCCCTCCCTCCCATCTTCCTCTCTCCCTCTTTTCTCTTCCCTACCTCTCTCGCCCTGCTCCTTCCTTCTACTCCCTCTTTCCTCTTTACTTCCTTACATCATGACCTCTGCCGCTTTGTCCATGGCCTCTCGTTCCTCTCTCCCTCCTTCTCTCTTCTCCCTCTCTTTCCCTCCTTATCCCTCCCTCCTCCCTCCTTACATCATGACCTTGGCCTCCTCGATGAAGTCCTCCTCGTACATGGCTCCCTCCCTGATGGCCTTGATGGCCACTTTGTGCTGAGCTC
Source organism: Centroberyx affinis (assembly GCF_046629955.1). Taxonomy (NCBI): domain Eukaryota; kingdom Metazoa; phylum Chordata; class Actinopteri; order Beryciformes; family Berycidae; genus Centroberyx; species Centroberyx affinis. Next base: position 4,676 of record NW_027279863.1, on the reverse strand, counting down.
TCCACTTGCCGAGCCTCACCAGACCGAACTGACCGCAGCCCAGCTCCTTCATGAAGGTCAGCTCACTGGGGTTGATCTCCCACTTCTCTGGAGAGAGGGAGGGGGAGAGAGAGAGAGAGAGGGAGAGAGAGAGAGAGAGAGAGTGAGGGAGGGAGAGAGAGAGGGAGAGAGAGGGAGAGAGGGGAGAGAGAGACAGGGAGAGAGAGGGAGAGAGAGACAGAGAGAGAGGGAGAGAGAGAGGGAGAGAGGGAAAGAGCGGGAGAGAGAGGGGGGAGAGGTAGAGAGAGCGAGATTGTTATACACATGTGATACACTTTGGCAATACAAATGTGTACATTTTGTCATGCCAATAAAGCACCAAGAGAGAGAGAGAGAAGGAATGTGAACAAGGGAACAGACACAGAGAGGTTGGTTCCTGAGGTAGAACCTGTTGTGCTGACTCACCGTAGCTGAAGCCGGCGGTGGACGGAGCGGACTTGTCCTGTTTCCCCACCGGATACCTCAGCCTGGCTACCAGGCCTGGGACAGACAACCAGGGACACACTTTAAAACTAATGTTCAGCATTTCTTCAGTAGCCCTGTTTGGGGTTTGAATGAGTTTCATGGCTCCAGAGGGTCATGAGAAACAGTCGGTATCTACAGATTTACACATTATAGGTAACTGGACAGATGATGCTCAGCTCCTACTTGATGGCCATTCGTTGATACTGAAAGCTCTATTTACAGTCTGTGTGTGTGTGTGTGTGTGTGTCCTACCCGCCGCGTTGTGTTTGTGGTACTCTATCAGGTCGGGGATGGAGCTGAACAGGTGTTTCTCAGCCAGGTAGAACTGTCTAGGCGCGTCTCTGCCGTGTGTCTCCTTGATGTGGTAATGCTTTATGACTGCACCCCCCTCCCTGTGGACACAACGCTGATGCTTAACACCAGAGGAGGTGACTCAAGTCACATGACTTGGACTCGAGTCACATGACTTGGACTCGAGTCCCAGTTTTAATTGCTTGAGACGACTTGAGACTTGACTTGGGTTCTGGTAACTTGGGACTTGACTCTGACTTGTACTCTGATGACTTGAAAAGGTTTCTAAAGTCTTGACTTGAGATCTTGTGTTTGTGTAAATGACTCAGATTGAAAGTGATGAGATTTGTTCCAGCAGACGACTGAATTTAAATTCTGTTTTCTGAATTTGTATGGAATGATTGAATTTATTGAAGTTGAAACTGATTCTAGAAATCAAACTCATGATGCTCTTACCAAGGTTTTATCCTATTAAAACCATATTGCATTGAAAAGTCCTAGATATTTAGTTTTCTTTAAGATATTAAATTGATACTGGACTCTTGATTTGTTCTGACTTGACTTGCTGTTCTGCATTTAGACTTGAGACTTGACAGTAATGACATGGACTTGACTTGGACTTGATTTGGTAATCTACATTTAGACTTGAGACTTGACAGTAATGACTTGGACTTGACTCGGACTTGATTTGGTAATCTACATTTCGACTTGGGACTTGAATTAATGACTTGGACTTGACTTGGACATGACTTGCTGTTCTATATTTAGACTTGGGACTTGACATTAATGACTTGGACTTGTCTTAGACTTGGACTTGACTTGGTAATCTACATTTAGACTTGAGACTTGACAGTAATGACTTGGACTTGACTCGGACTTGATTTGGTAATCTACATTTAGATTTGGGACTTGACATTAATGACTTGGACTTGACTTAGACTCTGACTTGATTTGGTAATCTACATTTAGACTTGGGACTTGAATTAATGACTTGGGACTTGACTTGCTGTTCTACATTTAGACTTGGGACTTGACATTAATGACTTGGACTTGACTTAGACTTGGACTTGATTTGGTAATCTACATTTAGACTTGAGATTTGACATTAATGACTTGGGACTTGACTTGGTAATCTACATTTAGACTTAAGACTTGACTTGAGACTGACTTGGGACTCAAACTCGCAAAGTTGACACCTCTGCAAAATGCTAATGAAAAATCCCAAACTAGAGTAACCCTGGTATGTGCACACACACAGACACACACACACACACACACACACACACACACACACACACACACACACACACACAGGCCCCTCACCCTGCGGTGGACTTGGCGTACAGAGACACGGTGTACGCTCCTGGGCTGCTGGAGTCTC
>NW_027279862.1:0-49353 GCF_046629955.1 Centroberyx affinis | reverse complement strand
TTATACAAGTAAAACTTAGTGGAAGAAAGATTCAGAGTATGTGGCTGTACTCTTACTTACTTAAAAAGTTAAGTATTGACCTCACTTTTACCCTGTACCTGTATGCATGTACAGTAGGGATGGGGCGATATATTTATCTCATGATACAATTCAATAAACGATACGGGGTGCACGATTCGATACAACCACGATACGATGTAATAAATAAATAGTTCAGTGACAACAAAGTTTGACTGTGCAGAATTCAGTTTATTTCTGGGACACAAATCTTTCTAGCGATGGCATTGGCTCGCTAGAACGTAAACGACAATTTAAAAATGTCATTACAAAGTGTGAATAATATAATTTAGATGGAGAGCTTGTTAAATTGTGATGGTCAAGCCGTCTCATTTGTGATTACCACAGCAGAATAAAATGGAGCAAATATCTTGATTCATTTTTCTGCCCCACATTTGTCACATTTTTGATTTGCGATCTATTGAATTTTCCATATATCGTCCCATCTCTAAGGTACAGTCTTCCATGTCTCTGTGTTATGTGCCATAAAGCCAAGTGGCAGCATCAACACATATAGGAAACAGGATCGGCTACACAGTGGCCTTTGTGCAGGAGAGACTCTCGCTCTGAGCCGGTGGAGCGGGGAGATACAAGTTCAAGCTGGGCTTTTGAATGACTTGTTGCTCAGCATGGCTGCTTTGATGCCTGGGCTCCTCTATTTGAATAGCATCTGCCCATGGATTTGCATCCAATTTGCGTGCTGTGAGATCAGCTGATAAAAGGGCAGAATTTCTATCAACCCGAGTCACGCTCGGCGAGATATATTTGTCAGGATGTCGAACAATCCCTTGTTTTTCTCACAAAGTACAGAGACTTTACTGAAGAGGGATGAAGTTGCTGAAGCGGACATGTTTGATGTGGCTTTTTGAACCGTGTTACTTTGAAAATCCTTGAAAGTTTGTGGGTTTGAGAAAAATAAGGCCTTAGAAGTTTGGGAAAATGAATGGATGGCCTTCAAAGTTTTTTAGAAGTTCAAGTATAACACCCAAATTCATCAGTATGCCTCAGCTCTCTCCATCCTAGGATCAACACTAGGGCTGCAACTAACGATTATTGTCATTGTCGATTAATCTGTTGATTTTTTTCTTGATTAATCGATTAGTTGTTTGGTCTATAAAATGTCGATCAGTGTTTCCCAAAGCCCAAGATGACGTCCTCAAATGTCTTGTTTTGTCCACAACCCAAAGATATTCAGTTTACTGTCACAGAGGAGTAAAGAAACCAGAAAATATTCACATTTAAGAAGCTGGAATCAGAGAATTTTGACTTATTTTTCTTAAAAAATTACTCAAAGCGATTAATTTAATAGTTGACAACTAATCGATTAATCGATTAATCGTTGCAACTCTAATCAACATTTCACATCCTGAGGAAAACCCTGTGATGGAGACTTGTGTTGTTACAGCAGCAGTTTTAAAATGAATTATTTCACCAGGATTTCTTGACTTGACAAGATCATGAGTAAAAAAGATTATACCTCTGTGATATCTAATTTGGATTTTGAATGTCATGTCTTACCCCCAAAACATGGATTTGACGTCCAAATGAGGGATGAGCAGGAAATTACACAGTGAACTCTCACTGTCACACACGCTTTGTTGTTGAATAAAACACAAGTAAACTCGAGTTGCGTATGGCGTGTGTGTGTGTGTGTATGTGTGTTTGTGTGTTTGTGTGTGTGCGTGTTGACATGTTGGATATCAGTGAGTGTGCGGGGAGCCGTGGACGTGGGTTTAAGAGCCGCGGTGCAGCCAAGCTGTTTGTTTGTAGGTCTCCAGGCTTTTATGGTTGTCATAGCAACCCCCCAGTGTTAGGTGCTCTGCGGCATTTTCCACAGACGAGCCACTCTTTGTTGGATGAACTCGGCTGAGGAAAGAGCTATTACCACACTTTGACTTCTCTTTGTAACACACACACACACACACACACACACACACACACACACACACACACACACACACACACACACACACACACACACACACACACTGAATATGCATTAGGGCCAGCTTTGGGCCACAAGAGAGTAAATATCATTGCGTTGGTCACAATGGCTGCTATTCTTTGTCAATCTGCACTTTTTGGCTGGCTCACTGCTCCGTCTGCACACACACTGGAGCGGGGGAGAGTGTGAGCATGCAAATGTGCGAGTGCGTGTGTTAAGTGTGTATTTATACGCTCTTGCTTCAGTATGTGTGTGTGTGTGTGTGTGTGTGTGTGCGCTTGCATCTGTGTCTTCATGTGTGTGTCTGTACGCTCGCGCACACGGCCTGTTTGTGTGTTTCTGTGTTAGCATATTTCATGCACTTGTGTCGGTGCTCTTGGGTGTGTTTGTATGCATGCACGCGCGTGTGCTGAAGCAGCAGCCAAAGCAATAGATAAGTGTAATGGGATGGGATGACTGTGCTGAGTTGGCAGTTTACAGTAACGGCCTGTTTGAGCGCCTGGTTGGATGAATACCTGAGACTGGGGAGAATCCCTATCGCTCTCCATCATGGCTACAGGCTGCATGAATGGATGCTTCCTCTCCGCTGCCCAACCAGACAGTGTGTTTTGTAGCATCTTGATACCTGTGTGTGTGTGTGTGTGTGTGTGTGTGTGTGTGTGTGTGTGTGTGTGTGTGTGTGTGAGAGAGAGAGGGAGAGAGAGAGAGAGGTTTCAACTGTTTGGGGAAATGAGGGGAGCAAAGGATCAGGAGAAAGAAATGAGAAGGAGGAGAGAAATTCTCCCTTTAATGAAATGTCTCACCAACTTTCACTCTCGCACATCCAAACTCTTGGAGGATGAGCAGAGCTAAGGAGAGAGCGAGAAGGAGAGAGGTAGAAATAGAGAAGAGTGAGAGAAAGAAATGGGAGAGAGAAGTCCAGCGGTCCAGCTCTGAGGGGGGAAATGAGGGAAGCTAGAGAGCCACAGTTTTGGGTTAATTCTGGCAAGTGTCAGTGCAACAAATCGGACCAGCTGCAGGGAGGAAGAGAGAGTCTCATCGTCCTCCACACACACTCACACACACACATACACACACACCACATCTGCCCGGCAGCCTCAGCTGAGCCTAGTAGTTTTTGGTGTTTTGGGAGTTGGAGATGTATTGTGTGTGTGTGTGTGTGTGGGGGGGGGGGGGGTTCAGACAGTATCCTCCAATGAGCTTTACAGGAAGGAGACAGAGGGGATGAATGATGCCCTCTGACCCTCTGAGCGCACTATCCTTGCTAGTTGGCCCTGTCCTTCCTCCAGTAGGGATACAGACAGAGAGAGAGAGAGACAGAGAGAGAGAGAGAGAGAGAGATAGAGAGAGAGAGGCAGATATTTCCCCCTTCATCTCTCCCCCAGGCTCAGCAGGCAGAAAGGTCATATTGTTCCTGTCCGTGACTCACTCCCAGCAGAATGGATGGAGCAGTGGCTCTTTTTGTGTGGAGGTTACATGCTGTTCATGCTGAAGGTGTAAATGTCTGTGTGTTGGGGGGCCTCCTGTCTCTCTCTCTCTCTCTCTCTCTCTCTGTCTGCCCACTCGTTTGTTTGTTCGCCTGTCTCTTTGCCTCAGGTAGGGTCAGAAGTGAACGGGGGCTCGGGGGGAGGAACAATGCCTTTGGAAGTTCAGAAAATGCCTGTGAAACTAAAAATGAGGGGGCCCCCAATGATTAGGAGAACCATTTTTTTTTTTTTTTTTTGCTTTTCACATTGTTTTCCATTGAGTTCATTGTTTGTTTCATTGTATTCATGCTTGAATGGGGCTACTGTCCCTCACGGGCCACTGTAGGTGATTTGTGGGAGCATATGACCGATTCTTTCCAGTGTGTTCTGGGAGAGAAAAATTGAGTTTGTTCTGGTCAGAAAACAACCAAATACACAGCCTGAAGAGGCAGAAAATGTCTCTGATTGTTATTCTGCTCAAGTGTTTATGTGTAAGATTTAAAATAAAACAAATCTTACTTGTACAATTTGAGCGTTTATTTGCCAATATGCAATGCACCTGTGTTATTTCATAGTTCAAGAAATTGCCCCTGAAAAAGGCAATAATAATCCCTACAGATCAGATCATAGGGGTAAAAAATGCCCTCTGAAATGAAAGTTAATTTCTTACCCTGTCTCTCTGTCTGTTTTCCTGTCTCTCTCTCTGTCTGCCCTCTTCATCAGTCTCGTCTCTGTTCATGAGCGTATTCTTGTTTTTACAGCGGCACTAGTGAAGCTCTGCCTTCTTAGCATCAGGTTTTTGAGTTTGAGTTTGCATGCTGTCTCCCTGCTCCCTCCTGTCTCCCTCCTGTCTCCCTCCTGTCTCCCTCCCACTCAACTGCTGAGATGGAATTTGTGTTTGAGCGCGAGCATCACAGTGTCTCTGCCTGCCAGATGCGCAGAGCGAGGAGTCTGCAGCAGTCTGCAGCCCGTCCCGTCCTGTCCTATCCCGTCCCATGTGTCCGCTCTGTCCCCCCCCCCCCCCGTGCTTCACTCTCACATTCACGGTGCAGCGTGGCTCTTCTCTTCCCTTTGTTCCTCCTTAATGAGGGCAGCAGTAACCTGAATCTGAGGCTGTGATCACACTGCAGACTTGCTTCATGCTCAGAATTGACACTCATATCTGTTTTTTTTTTGTTTTTTTTAGGATGACTGTTCATTTCTATCCTAGAATGTAACCCATATCCAACACCAATATGAACTGACAGCAATATTAAAAATTCATACATGCACAGTGCAACAGTGACAAAGACTCCACATCTGTTTTTGTATCTATGCTTCTCTCGCTTGTTTCAAACTTTTCATTTATGGTATGTGCCTTTCAGTTTTGACTGAATTGAGGCGTCAAATACCGATCGAGTTGGCTATTTAGTTTTCTTTCCATTGTTGAAAGCTCCAGCTCTTGAAAGCCCCAGCTCTTTAGTGAACACCTCATCTGATGGACTGTGTAATCCCAAAAAAAACAAAAAACTCTTTATCTGTTTCTATGCACTCTATGCATTGCCTCTATGCACTGCCTCATAGCACCTATGTCCTGTTGGACCAGAACTTAGCTTTATGGCACTTACTCTTGTTGTTCTCTCTCGACTAGATCCTTGCTTGTGTTGTGTATTAAAATCTCATATGTACGTCGCTTTGGATAAAAGTGTCTGCCAAATGGGAAATTGTAAATTGTTGTAATTGTTGTGTCTTGTTGTCCTCCATGCTAATGCTGACTCAGCCAAGCTGCCTCGGGCGCCAGCATTGCAACAGTTGTTTCAGGTGAACGGAAGAAGATTTACTTATTGTCATGGCAACACTGACAAATTGTGATTTGAAGTACAAGTTGCATGTAGGTCGCATGCCTCGGGATCCGACTTTGTACCACATGGTACCACATATGTACCAATGAATTGAAAAAATGTGACTCAATGCAGCTTTTTGCAGTTCAAATTGATTAGAAAACATCTGATCTGTGTCACATGTGATGGAAAAAAAATCAGAATTAGGACACCTTCAGCTGCAGTGTGAAGTAAAGAAGGGGATATGTGACCGAAATGTGGCGGTTCAAGTCCCCGGAACGGTTTGGAAAATCAGAAAAGCTCTCTCCTCTCTTATCAAATACTGTTAAAGTGCCTTTGAGCAAGACACTGAACTCCCAGCTGCTCCACGTGCAACACTCCTTTCCTTTGGCGTTGCTGTAATTCAGAACGTGTTCTCAGTGAACTTGCCTCGTTAAAAGCGATGCTCTAATCCATCACGCGTTCGGGAATCATCTGGGAGTCTGCGGCGTGTTGAGGCAGGAAGGTGCCGCAGCTCTCGTCAGCCTCGTTTTCCTGGCACACACACACACACACACACACACACACACACACCGCTTTCCTTTCCACCAGCGCTTTCTGGCCCCCGCGAGTGAAGTCGGAGTGAAATGAATGCAGCAGAAATAGACTTAACAGGAGAGAAATGACACTCTCACCTCCATGGGGCACACAGAGATCTTTCTTCCCTCCCCTCCCTCCCCTCCCTCCCTCTCACCGAGACGGCCAAGTATTCATTCTGTGTTATAGTTTCTTGTGTCGTGGATTATGAAGATATATGGCTTTCCCTCTTTCCCTCGCCTCCTCATGGCTCGTTTCTACTGGCTGGTCGGACATTCTGGAGGAGACGCTGGAAAGATGTTTTTCTAGACGTTTTTCTTTGCAATTCGTCTGCCTCTCTTGCTGGGGCTGCATCAGGACATGAGAGGCCCTCTGGTACCCCGGGCTGGAGACGGGCTTGAGAAACTGGCTGCAGCGCTGAAAACCACTTTCCTGTGTCAAGACGGCCTGCCAACAATATCTGCCTTTCCTCTCTCCCTAGATTTGTCTGCCTGTGCGTTTTGGATATGGCGAGAGGCTTGCACTCATGAGCTGGCTTGTTTCAGTGAAAGGATTGTACTAATATGGAACTGGCAGAGAGGCAGGAAATATTTTCCTAACTGAGGTTGATTAATGGAGTGGGAGGGAGGGAAAGAGTGGATGAGGGGGAGGCTGGAAGCAGGAAGAGAGGTGGGGGAAAGGAACAGGAGAGAGGAGAGATAGCAAGGGTTTTTTTGAAGGAGAAGCCAACGCCGCGGCGGCTCTGGAGTGTCTTATTTCGGTCGCAGCTTTTGCATCATCGGTCAAGATATTGTTCACATTATGTGGCACAATCAGGGGAGTAGTGGAGTGGGGGAAGACTCAACTAAACCCAGTCAACCCTCTGCTTTAATTGTGAAATAAAGTGCACACAAGTATCAAACGGAGTAAACCATAAATCACGGAGTTCATAGTTTACCCAGCTTTTTTTTAATTTATGTACCATTACATCACTGAGTACAATACCTTGGATGCCTTGCTTTACTGTACTTTTCCCGGTTTAACGCTGTATGTTTGACGGTTGCCATGGGAAAAGTGTTGCGCGTAATGACGCCGGCTGGCAACTTTCCCTGCAGTTGATGCGGAGCAGATTCCTCCCGCTCTTGACCTCCTGTTGTTTTTACAGCCAGCCTCAGTTCTGGGAGGCTGAGACAGGAGAGAGGAGGCAGACGCGAGCAGGAGGAGGCTCCATATTTTACGACCCCCAGTTCCCCCCACAGAGATACTGTATGCTTTTCGCCGGGCTCTCGTTACACACGGGATGTTGTGCTGCGGCTCAAACACGCCATGTTAAGCCGGGGTAATCAGAATCAGAATGATTTTCATTGGCGAGTATGTTAATGAACAGGAATTTGTCTCGGGGACATTGGAGTACAGAGACTTCTTAACAGCTTACAGAGATTCACAGCACATACTGACAACAGGACCTCACACACACACACACACACTGCACAGAGAACATGCAAGACACACTGCAGACAGCAAAGTATACGTATCACTCTCCATTTATACAATCAACGATCCATAGCTGATCTGATGATTGAAGGAAAAATCCACCCTAAACCACTAACACTGTTAAAAAAAAAACAGCTATTGGCAGTTCTTGCCTTTCTGGGCCCATTTTGTTGTTTGGTGGTAATGTAATGATATTTCCAGTGCAGCTACAATGGAGTTTGGTGCAGAAACTTTTTCAGCTATCTAAATCATTAATGGTAAATAGGGGTGAACGATTTTGAAAAAATATAATATAATTGCGATTATTTTGACTGATATTGCAATTGCGATATTATTTGCGATATTAGAGGGAATGATAATTTTTACATCATTATTCTCATTTTCGTTGAAAAACTTATTAAAATGATTATGGTGTGATTTTTGCAGGGATCTGTACCAAACAAAGATGTTTTCTTAAGTCTGTAGAATATGATGTGTAGGCCAGGACATCTCTGCAGCACGACAATATTTAATTTAAAATAGTATTTTGACACAAATATTGCGCCTCCTGCGATTTGAAAATTGCAGTAGGCCATATTGCGATTTCGATAAAATTTTGATTAATTGTTCAGCCCTACTCAGAACCAAAGAGCGAGGGCTTCTTTCTAGACTCACCATTTTGCACTGATATTCAAGAATTGTACAGGGAGAAATCCATGGTAGAAGAGGAAGACATAAAAGGAGTAACGCCTGCACACTTGCTCCATGCCACAAAAGTTTACTGTTGACAACGTTTCGATCCTCCTTGGATCTTCATCAGGTCAGAAAAGTTTGAAAAATAGAAACCACGCCCATATTTATACATCATGCACTCCCATAGGCTGACAAGCTCTATGGTGGCAGGTGTGGTTAACCATCCAAACCGCCCAGGGTGATAAACATCCAAAAATACTTAAACAAATCAATAAGGTACATAGAAAACAAATACATAGAGCAAAACACAGTAGTACAAAAGCCATACTTCAAAAATATCAAAGATCCAAGGAGGATCGAAACGTTGTCAACAGTAAACTTTTGTGGCATGGAGCAAGTGTGCAGGCGTTACTCCTTTTATTCATTGACACAGTTCTTCTGATAGCCTTGCACCTACGTGATGTGCGTATAACTACTCCTTCAACTAGAAGAGGAAGACATGCCAATTTCTCTACTGACAGTAGCCTCAATAGACCAGAATGCAATGCTGTCACAAGAAATGTTGCGTTTTGAGTAAGGGGCGTGACTCTCACCTTTACTCAACTGGGAAGTTACTCTTGCTCTTGCTACACCATTGCTATCGATATTACTCTCTCCTGTACAGAAGTTCCCGCCTGCTCTCTGGGGATTGTTGAAAGTAATTCTGGGAAATCACAATCTTTAGTAGAAGTAGATGAGGCAGGTTGAGGGAAAGTGGGTACACCAAAAAAGTAAATTATCACAACATTTCCCATAAAATGCATTGAACATCACAGATTGTTGATATATAACAGTGTAAGAGTGTCTGAGGGTGGAGTTTTCCTTCATTCCTTTAAATACAGCATTAATTATCTACATTTTTGATTCAAATTAGCATATGTAACCTATGATACTCATTCTGCCACTTCCCCGACTATACATAGTCTTTCCACAAGGGGAAAACCCAATGCTTATAGTTTTACCGGAGCGATTGCTGCTGATGAAATCACAACTCTCGGGGGACGCGTTCCTCTGTCAGCTCCTCCAGCAGTCTATAGCACATCAATTAAATTATGTTCTGAGTTTTGTAAAAAATATTTACAAAGCTGAGCTGCAGGCATGTAGAGATGAAACGCACAGCTCTAACTTGTGTATCTGTCGTCGCGACTAGAAATCACTCACTATCTATCCCAAGAGCCAGCCAATTAACATTAATCTCCAGCTTAATACAGGCCAGTTTTGGGTGTGGCTGGTAAGGTTGCCTACCCTACAAGCCCAATACAGTGAAATGAACAGCAACTTTTAAATGAAGATTCGGTTTTGTGGACACGGATAGATTGTGTGACAATCACATGAATTTTCACATTTGTTTGCATTTACGCGTTTGTTATGTGAAAATGTTAGCTAATGGTCACGTTTAGGGAAATAATACAACTTCTGCCTTTTTCTAGTTGTGTCCCTCCACATAATCCCTTTGTAGTGGGGAAATCTATTTCTCTCACTTTTTGTGCACGTTATTCATATTTTAAGACATGCTCATTTCACGAAATTTTGTGAGACCAGACTGACTAGCCACTTCAACAGGTATTCATTTGGATGTCCTACTTCTGTCTAGAAATCTAAACGGCTTATAAAACAGTCCTTTACCTTGCCAGTGTGGCCAGTGGACCAGTAAGTTAGTCCCCAGAACAGCTCGAGGGCCTGGGAGTGTTGACCGCAACACAGCCAGGCGGTCATGTGACGGTGCAGGTGGCTGCCAGCCTGGACTTGCTGTGTGTGCTCCTGCCAAACTACACAGTGACCCAGAGAGTTAGTGGAGCTGCAGGAGGGCCGGCTAATTCTTGTCAGGAGGAGGCCTGTTGCCTGTTGCCCGGCCCAGAGCAACCAAACTTGCACCCCCACCCCCCACTCTCCTCCTCCTCCGCCTCCATCTCATTTAACAAGCTAGCATTCCTCTGGTGAACTTTTGCCATTTTCACAACTGTGCTCTTTGCGAGTTGACTCAAAACCTTTTGACATTTTCATCAGCATGTTCTTGTTAAAGCTACACTATAGGCAAGATGTTTATGTGAAAATACACATGTTTATCAGCCTAGATCACAAAGTAGGGCTGCAACACAGAAGAGCACCCTATCCCCCTATTTGAGACCCCATAGATTTGCCCTATTTGCTGAAATTCAATTCTGGTCTTGGGGATGGATACTTCTCCACCCTGAAGAATTTAAACTCCAAATCCAAACCTGCTGTCTCCTAAACAGCAGTGAGCAGCCAACAACAGCATCACCAACATTAGTTTTTTTTCCCTCTTTGGTCCCTTTGGTTTCCTTTGCTGTAAAGCATCACAGACCAGCTGGGGTGGTAAACATGAGCGCGCTGTGTGCAGTTTACTGACATCAAATTAGAGGATTTCTGTTTTTTTTTTTTAAAACAGTTGCCTCTTGCTGCAGCTTTGGAGCTGCCAGCATGCAAAGTTGCCTTGACTTTCTTTTCGTAAAAATGTTTTAAGGCTTTTCTGTTTAATTAGAAAGAATGCATTGGAAAGTGACATGAAACAAGGGAGAGAGAGAGAAAAGGGGCTGACATGCATCAAAAATGACCCACAGCGTCCTGAGCACATGGCCTGCACCCCGACCTGCAGAGCCAACTCCCTCCTCTTACACTTTCATTAATTTATAGCCTTGTTAGTTGCTGACACCACAAACCTTTTTCAACTGCTTAAAGACTTTGGCTAGCCTCTAGAGAGACTATTGATTAAAGGTTAATTGAAATATCTTTGGGCCTGTTGGGGGCTTGACTTAAATCAGGAGTAACTTGGCGGGACTGTCTTACATAGCGCCGGGGGCCGAGGGCGTGTGGCTCCCAGTTGTTATTTGCAGAACACATCAATCTTCAATGCTGGTGTTTTTCTGCCAGCTCCCCCCTTGGAGATAAAATACTATATAATCTGTCCCTTTCCACTGAAGTTCCACATCTTCCACAGTTTCTACAGTATCCACAGGGTTTCCCTAGGCTTTTTTCATTGGTTAGCGTCTCTTAGCAAGCTCCACCACATACCATCAAACTCACACACATCTGAAACCCGGCTCTTCCACACACGTTTATTGATAGCCGTACAAACCTCACGCCACTCCGTTTTTAAGGGTGATCTCATCGCGGAAGTTCCAAGAGCGCTCCGAACCAGCCTGCCAGTGACTTTTAAGTGGCTTTTGTTCCCCGGCAGTGGAAGGCAGGCCAGTGGAAGACAGTGCTGGCTTTCATAAGTGGCTGGCTCTGCTCCTGCAGGTCCTCCTTCAGCTCTCTGGTGGAAATATGGTGCCTGATGTTCGGGCCCTGGGTGTAATTAACCCGGGATCTCATAAAGAGGCGTTCACGGCAGGGCGCGCGGCGGGCCCGCCGCTCGTGCCAGCTCCTGTTGGGCGGCCGAAGTCCCGGCCCAGATGTTTTCCATTAGCTTGTTAGCATGCCAGCGATGCCTGAGAATCCAAGGCCTGCTGCACCTACTGTATACAGTACACAATGATCTAGTGTGGCACGGCACCATGGATAACATACACTGCATTAGCATGTTAGCATTGCTAAGATAGATGCACATGGAGAGTTGTGACGAAGTGGAAAAAACCCGCCAGCAGGATACACATTCTCATTCCCTGCTAAACTTTGTATTTTTAGCAACAAGAGAAATTAAAGAGGTCAGGGTCAGATACAGAACAGCACCCCTGCATCTGGTAGGGATTCATTGTTTTGCTCAAAGACACTTAAGCAGAGTGGAAACTTTTTTCAAACACGGGAGTTTTGAACCCAGATCCTCCTGTTGAGGACCGATCTCCCTACTCACTCGGGATGAGACGATATGCTTATCTCACGATACGATTTGATACACGATATGGGGTTCACGATTCAATACGACCACGATATGATGGAATAAATAAAAGTTCAGTGACAGCAAAGTCTGACTGTGCAGAATTATTTGTTTGATTTGTTTGAGCCACAGATTGTTCTAGCAATCATAAACAACAATTTAAAAATGTCACTACAAAGTGCAAATAATATAATTTGGATGGAGAGCTTGTGAAATTGTGATGGGCAAGCCGTCTCATTTGTGATTACTACAGCAGAATACAATGTAACTAATATAGCGATTCAATTTTCTCCTACTCACTATGCCACCCTGCTGCCTTAGTGATTAGTGACCCAAAATCTAAACATGTGTTGTGCATTATTGTTAGCCTGTAATGACGTTAACCTTGTAGACTTTAAGATATTTGGCTGTTTCCATTCCAAGCATAATGAGACTCTGATAGCATCACTACTGAGTTCGCTGTACCTTGCAAGCACCTGGGTGGCCTGTGTGGGAATTCCTTCCCTGCTGCACATATATACAGGGCTCTTATACATCTATATGTCTAGTGACAGATTTCTTCTCTCCCTTCCTTCTCTGTAGACATTCACAGCCTGGTGTAACTCCCACCTGAGGAAAGCAGGCACGCAGATCGAGAACATCGAGGAGGACTTCCGGGACGGACTGAAACTCATGCTGCTGCTGGAGGTCATCTCAGGTAAACCAACCAGCCGACCGGAACGAAAAATAGATGGCATGGTATTGTCACAGGCAGCGGGGCTGGGTATTGAAAAACTGGCACCATGCTGATTTTTGATATCAGGATCAGCATCAAATGTTATCATTCGGTGTTGAAAAGCTTAACAATGCTGGATTCGTTCATTGGGATCTCGAGTTTTCTCCTGGTTTCGAGGATCGCTCCGCTCCAACGCACCCTTGAACCTAAATGTGGTTGGCCTTGACACCGAAAACCACAATTTCAGTTTCTTCTATTTCATATATTGGTTTTAGAACAAAACCATATTTATTTTAAAATTGAGCATTGAGAGTGTACTGGCAGACTGTGCTGTGGCAACAACACACAGCCCTCATCCTCTTGTTTATCTGCCTTTTGTCTGTTTCCTGTTTCCAGGCGAACGCTTGGCCAAACCAGAGAGAGGCAAGATGAGAGTCCACAAGATCTCCAACGTTAACAAAGCGCTCGACTTCATCGCCAGCAAAGGAGTGAAGCTTGTGTCTATTGGAGCAGAGGGTGAGCGAATAATGTCACATCTCCGTCTTACCGTGACGTTTTGGCAAAAGTCATTTGACCCTCAGTGGGTTTGTTTACATCTCAGTTTGCTGCACATCAGTTTTAATTAGACTATCAGCCAAGTCGGCAAATCAATAGAAACCATTTTGCTGGATCTCCTGCTGTAAATACTTCTGTATAATGTAGTCTCTCGCCCTCTCTCCTGTTACCATGGCAGTGCCGCTGGCTGCTGTGCAGTTTAATGAGATCCTTATTCCAGAGTGTTCCGGCGGAGGTTGTGCTTTGCAGTGCATTTTCTGAGAGCCGATCTTAGGATCAGCAATCCCCTCCGGGCTGAGGCTGCTCATTGTTCAGCACAAATAACTTGGGGATGTCCGTCCTCCTCCCATTAGAGAGTAAACAAGACTTTAGCAGAGTAAACACTCCCCTCTCTCCCTCTCTCCCTCTCTCTCTCTCTCTCTCACACACACACACACTGAGTGACAGCCCTCAGGCCTTCTCTAGAATTGACAGTGTGTAGCCTGGTGTGTTTGTACACGTCACACGTCATAGATTTGAGAACAAAAATTATTTATTACTTACTTATTGTCTTGTTTTATTAAGTGTGTACACCAAATAATCTTAAAATATTTGAAGGTAAATAAGATCCCTTGTAAATGAGTGAAATTCAGGTTAAACACACAGGATCTGGGGCGTCCCGGTGGCTCAACCAGTAGTGGTGGTTAAGGCATGTCATCCCTTCTCTCTGCCCTGTCTGCTCTCTCCACTGTGACTTTCCAATAAAGTAAAAAATGCAAAAAAAAAACAACTATATATATATATCTTAAAAAAAGCACCAAAAAGCAAAATATAAACACCCAGGGGATCTGTGCCTTAGACCCCACCCACCCATCAGTCTCTGACCTAAAAAGGTAAACCTCAGCTTGGGGGCATCAATTGATCTGACCCATCTAGCTCCTGGTGTCCAGCTCTCATGTCTGTATCCGCCCTCCACTCCCCCCCACCCCCCCATCATTAGCCCTGTCTGTCCCTCCCTGTACGAGCCATGCATGTTAAAAGAAATCTTGACGAGGGAAAAAAAAAAAAAAAAAAACGCTTTTATCATCAAACCCCAGGGAACTCCAGTTGAAAATCAGCCAACTTGTGCATAACTCTGGTGCATTTCCAGAAACGCAAATCAATAAAACAATGAAATAAATCAGAATTTTTCGCTTTTAGTCGTATTTCTTCCTCTGTATGCCTCTCTGCTTCTCTTCCCTACTATACTTGCTCTCGAATGCACACAGAGGCCGGTATAAAAGCGCCTAAGCCAGACCGGCATTCCAGACAGATTAGTCGACTGGAATCCCCTCCTGGACGTGCGGCCCTGCTGCCCAGCTCCCCGCTAGCAGTGGTAGGGTGGTGGGGTGCTGGTGGAGGGGTGGAGGGGTGGTGGGGTGCAGGGTGGGGGGGGTGGGGGTCAGTAGACTCAACCAGGAGCGGTTGGAGGCGCGGGGCCATACGTCGCGTCGGGAGGTGCGTCAGGGGGGAGAGGGAAATAGGGGAAGGAGGGGAGGGGGATCGTCTCAAATGGAATTAACAGGATTTGTGTTCCTCCCCCAGGTTGATCAGTCATGTTCATGAGGCCTAATCGCAACATGGATCTACATGTGTCACCCCCCCCTCTCCGTATCGAAGCTCCTAATTCAATCCCAGCTATCTTTTGCACCGTGTTACATGCACGGACGTCCCAACTGACATTTCACAGTCACAAATTTGTCCGTCACGGTTGAGCGGCTGTGGTCTTATTGGATTAGAGTAAGGAAAGAATGATTATTGAAGGCGGGCAAACAGGGTGACCTGTTGAAGGGGATTTTCATTATCAACAACACTGGGAGGACCGGACAGAGGCAGTTCATTCACAGCCGCCAATTACAGGCACGCTGTTGATGCACAGCTTAACAGATCCAGACTCAAATGATTGAATCATCGCACATTTCATTCACAAAGGCCTGGTACCGGCTGACTCAGTTTCCTTTAATTATGAAGTAGTCGCTGCCGATGTAGAAAAGTCGTGCAACTGCAATTGTGGTGTTGAATTGAAAGGTTTCATAGTCATTTATGTGTTGACTTGGGTTTCTTGACCCCTGGGCCGCTGGAACCTGTTTAAAAACACATTGGCAAAAATACACGGGTGTCTTTCTTCACATAAACGTTCTTTGTCTGTCAGTTGCATAATGATGTTTTCTTTCCCCGTTATGTTTCGAAAGGGCAAAGTGAATTGCAGTTAGTAAATGCCAGTCATCGTGAATATGAAAAAAACAACTTGGGGAATAAAAACATGTATTTTTTTTTGTTTTTCTGGTTGTTTGCTATTTAATTACTCTAATATCAGGCCACTGTTGTTTTGACTCTTGCACTCCTTGTTTTCAGCAGTTAATAATACTGCCAATCTAGAAATTTAAACTTATTCTCCTGCTGCAGTAGTCTCTGCAGCGGTAGAATAAGTCTCTCTGAATAAGTCAAATGTGTAAAATGCAAAATGCAAAATGTAAATGTAGTTGCTTTCCCCTTGTTGCAGAGATCGTAGACGGTAATGCTAAGATGACCCTGGGAATGATCTGGACCATAATCCTCCGCTTCGCCATCCAAGACATTTCTGTGGAAGGTACTGTGTGTGTGTGTGTGTGTGTGTGTGTGTGTGTGTGTGTGTGTGTGTGGGAACATTTCCACACTCCTCTCATTAATTCACTTTACTGAAAGGAACTCCCGCTCACTGTCTTCATTTGCAATTGAAAACACTTTTATTGACACAATGTTTCGGCACTGAGACCTTTGTCACGGATATCATTGAGCTTAAAAAAAACAGAAAAATACCAGATATAGACTTTAGATAATGTGCGCTAATTTGAATATTAATGTTTTGGAGAATATTCTTTTCCTATAGAGATGGAAATTGTTACGCTATGGTTCTTTTCTTGTTTAACTTATATAATGTACTTACAGTGTAATCCAATTGGAATGTGTACAGCCTTAGATCTCAATGCAAAGTGTTTGAGAGTATTTTATTTTACTGTTTTGGATAGACTTCAATACCTCACACCTCTTGGAAACCAGAGAGCACGAAACATCCGGGCAATCACACATGCTTCCCATTCACCTCACCTCCACTTAATCCGCCACTAAATGCGGATTAGTGGTAATAGATTGTGAATCGGTCTAGGTAAAGCCTGAGAGTTTCACTAACTTTACAATGATCCTTTTTCCCCACCGCAGAAACATCCGCCAAAGAAGGCCTCCTGTTGTGGTGCCAGAGGAAGACTGCGCCCTACAAGAACGTCAACATCCAAAACTTTCACATCAGGTAAGGCTTTGGGTGGTAAAACATAAAATGTAATAAATGCATAATTGTGCAAACATGCCCCATGGCAGTTAGGGATCATAGCAACAAGTGGTGGTAAAGGTTAGAGAACCGGGCTTATGACCAAAAAGTTGGCAGATCAAATCCCTGGATCAGCAGGGAAAATTGGGCCAGAGAAAGGGAATGAGCGAAGTTGTTATCACGCAAACAGATTTTTCTTTGGTCGGAACCATAGTGGAAAAGTTTACTTTGTTGCATTTTTGTATTTTGTTTGATTAGGCTCACACTGCTCAATTAAGTGAAACAGGACTTGTAAACAAAAGTCACATGTAGCTCATTTATGACACACAGTTTTGATAATCATACCACAAAGTCATACCACAAAGTTAAAGATTTTGGCAGTTAGGGGAGTCAAAACAAATCCAATCCCAGACCCTGTAACTTTAGCTAAACATGATGGACTTGTCTGCGCTCTTTGCTGTAATTGACCTCTGTTGTTCATACTAGTTAAGAACAGATGAACAAATAGCTGAATTTGAGCATCAGTCCAGACTGCGGTTTGCCCTGTGTTCATTTTGTTATGCTAGGCTTTCCAAGCATGAGTAAATGCTGGCTATCAGATGTCAGCATCCATTGGTGCCATCTGAGTTTGATTGGTAAACTAAAAGAGTTTGAATAAACCGCTCCAAACATGCTTGGTGAGACTCCAGTCGAAGTGCTCTTGAGCAAAGCACTGAACTCCCAACAGTGGATCTGCTCAGTAACCAACAGAACAACACTGCAGTAGTACTGACCGCCCAAAAAGTATGAGTGAGTGAAAGACCTACCAGACACCGGGTGTTTAGAACAGAAAAATGTAAAAGCTTTCATGAATTGGGTGTAGGTTTAATCACATTTGTGTCATATCAATCAGTTAGATAGTAAAGATAGTAAATGTTGTGGATTACTACTTTCAAGTCTTATAAATAATTAACTTGCATACTGAGGCAGGTGGACACCTTATCCCATTTGCTGTAGATGCTTTCTGGTCTTTGTAAGGTTTTTCCATTGATATTCAGCATAATCATTTTCGAATTTTACCTCAACTAGGATAGGAGCTAGTATCCTGAATACTGTGTTCATGTGTTTACAACTTTCCACTCTTTGTTTCATACACATGTGAGAACCGGTGGGTTTAGTCAGGAATGAATCCACGTGCTGGGATGACTGTATGAGTACTGAATTATTGAAAAAAGACCAGTGTGAGCCTCAGATGTGGATGAAAGCCGAGGGTGAGAAGAAAGGGGCGGGGAGGTCATTTCAGGAGAAGGTAAAGGGAGAGGCCAGATGATCCCGCTGCCGGAGAGAGGGGCCTGTCAGCGCAGGGGCCCGGCCTTTGATGTGGTTTCTCTGTGAGAGATGATAGCAATACGTCTCGGTCAGGAGATGAGAGGCAGAGGTGGACAGAGGACTGAAATATTTTACTCAAGCAGAAGTATCGCTGCTTCAGGTACAGTGGTCATTGTAAAAGTGCTTCATGCATTTATCCTGCATCTATTCCACATTACAAGTTATACAGTAGAACGAAAATAATGTATTGCAACAAGAAACCCTAGTAGTCAATGGAAATCTGATTTTTTCTTTGGGATGGAGCCCAAGTGCTGAAGTAGTTTTTCAAGCATCCTGTAAAAATTAGACTAAAATGGCTATATCTGTAAATATTACTCAAGTCAGAGTAAGATTACTTGTCTAGAAAATTACTCACTTACTTATAGAGCTGCAACGATTAATCAATTAATCGATTAGTTGTCAACTATTAAATTAATTGACAACTATTTTGATAATTGATTAATCGGTTTGAGTAATTTTTTAAGAAAAATAAGTCCAAATTCTCTGATTTCATCTTCTTAAATGTGAATATTTTCTGGTTTCTTTACTCCTCTATGACAGTAAACTGAATATCTTTGGGTTGTGGACAAAACAAGACATTTGAGGACGTCATCTTGGGCTTTGGGAAACACTGAGCGACATTTTTCACCATTTTCTGGCAAACAACTAATCGATACAACTAATTTATAGACCAAACAACTAATCGATTAATCGAGAAAATAATCGACAGATTAATCGACAATGAAAATAATTGTTAGTTGCAGCCCTACTTACTTACTAAATCTCAGTACAAAAGGAGTCAAGCAAGAATCAATATTATCAATATTTTCAATATGTTCCAAAATGTCAAGGCAAACTTTATTTGTATGTCACATTTCATGCAACAAAGCAGCACAATGTGCTTCACAGAGCAAATGTGACCCTCAACAGTTAACTGATTACCCGCTTTGGCAACATCCTCGAAAATAATTTGATGGGTCATTTCCACTCTAGTTTCCACTTCCCTCATCAGAGAGGCACAGCGGTGACCTCCTTACTGTCTCACCACTGACATCAGATAGACTGGGGTTTGTTTCCAAAATACCACTTTATACCACTTTAACAAAGAAATGTCCATCTTATTTAATCTTATATTCAGTCTTAAAATCGTACTTTTCTTAAAACGAGTGAAAAAATCTGCCACAAGGGGTGAGAAAATTCCTCATGTTTCTATGCATTTGACTCAATAATTTGCTGGAATCGAGGGACCTTATCATGATCATCGTGTTTTGCCGCAAGCCACTTGACTCAACAACATTCATGTGACACTGCAGCAGAAACATGTGACATTTTCTCACCTTATTAGAAAATCTTCTTCACTGTAACATGCGTTTTACACACAAACCCAAGCCAATCAAATGCGTTCCATGCGTTAGAGCCAGCTTCAGAAGAGACTTGGGCCATGTGGTTCGTTAGATAACCTGTCACCCCGTTTAGGCTCTGATGGTGATAAATCTCAGCGGTGTCATGGTAACACGAGGACCTGTGACTAGGAGGATGTGGGTGTGTTACATGATACTGATTAGAGAGACAGACTGAGGGAAATGGTCTTGATATCAAAGCGCAAAGTAAAATTCCTTTTCTATTCCTCATTTCATTAGGTTTCACCTCATCCTCACCCATAACAGTGATTTCTCTCTCTCTGTCTGTCTGTCTGCCTGTCTCTCTCTCTCTGTCTCTCTCTCTCTCCCTCTCTCTTAATCCCTCTCTCTCAGCTGGAAAGATGGCTTGGGTTTCTGTGCGCTCATTCATCGACACCGTCCAGAGCTCATCGACTACGGAAAACTGCGCAAGGTGAGCGTGTCGTCTAACATACAGTACATACACGACATAAAGCATGACAGACACACACAGAACAGCCTTTAAGACCATGAACCACAAATACTGCTGCAAGTTCGCCATATGTCATATTATATAAGCAAAACCAACACAAACACAGTCAGAAAAGGAGAAGAGCAGCTGATTGGTGTGCTATGGAGACCAAACCAGGTCAAACAGTAGTTGTGAATATGTTTTTGTTTCTGTGTTTTAACCCGGTTGGAGTAACCTGCTTGAACGGGTTTACTGTTCCAGGACATATACTAAATTGAATTTCATATATTTTCCTCGAATTTTCCAACTTTATGGCACTAATTTTATTGTCCTACGCATATTGTGCCATGCATCTGGTACCAAAGTGGACTAAAGCAAACCGTAATTAAGTAACCATAAGTATTTGCAGATACTATTTGACCCAGATCAAGCGGTTTAATTGTGAGAGAGTGTTATTCACTCACAAGGTGGATCTTCACAAGTAAGAAAAGGTAGAAAAATCAATGTTGCATTGCATAAGACATAGGAGCGCTCACCTTGATAAATACAGTTAGTACAGGAGCACAGGAAAGTAGTTTCAGAGCATGATCTGAAAAAATAATTGCCAATATCTACTTTGAATTTGCAGTTGCACATGTGCTTCTTTTTAACTTTTCCAGATGCCATTAATTGTGCTACTATAAAACAGCACTGCACTGCAGAACCCAGATAATACAAAATTATTCTTGAAATCTATAAAAGTCAAATGTCTCTGCTCCTGGCGACAGGATGATCCCATGACCAACCTGAACACAGCCTTCGACGTGGCCGAGAAGTACCTGGACATCCCCAAGATGTTGGACGCAGAAGGTAAGCGGAGAAGAAATGTTACAATGATGATGAGGAAAACAGGCTTTGTTCTAGTATTTAGTATTTCTCTTAAACACATGCAGATGCACATACACACACACACACACACACGCACACAGAGAGACACACACAGCCTTTTTCTTGAATCTGAGTCTGCAGTTCTCTCTGTACACTCAAATGAAAGACTTCATAGTGTTTCTTCAAGTATTTTTGTTCTATTCACTTAGAAAGCCTTACTCTGTGTGTGTGTGTGTGTTTGTGTGTGTGCGTGTGTGTGTGTGTGTGTGTGTGTGAGAGAGAGAGAGACAGACCGCAAAGTTAGCCTAGTCTATCAAATCCTGCCTGTTAAGCACATCTGGAGAGTGACGCAGCGTGTTTTTCTTTCTTCCCTGGATATTGTTTATGTGGAGAACTAAACCCCAGTTCTACTTCCTGTCTCTTCGTTTATATGTCCTCTATTTAACATACACCCCCCCTCCCTTCCCCCTCCCCCTCCCTGACCTCCTCTCTTCCCCACAGACATTGTGGGCACTGCCCGTCCGGACGAGAAGGCTATCATGACCTACGTCTCTAGCTTCTACCACGCCTTCTCAGGCGCCCAGAAGGTATCCCAGGATGCAACGCCTACCCCTCCTCCTCTTCCTCCTCCTCCTCTTCTTCCTCACTCCCCTTGTTCCCTTGTTCCTCTGCTCCTGTGTTTCTCCTAACAGTGGCCTTCTCTCTCTCTCTGCAGTGCACAGCCCGCCCCCCCAGGGGTCGCTCTCCTTCACTTTCCGCATGGTTCACGCCACCAATTGCATGATGGGACAGCAACACTCTGTTCTTAGAGGCAACGGGCACAAGCGTGTCTCCCGTCTACCCCTGATATAATAGCGCCACAGGACACCCAATTCTCCCTCCATTCATCTCTGATCAGGGTTTTGTTACGCTGAACAGAGGCTGAGCAGAGTGGGAGGTGCTGGGAAGTTTGTCTGATAAATGACGATGATTGGCGATGATAAAAGCCACGGTGGCTGACAGAGGGAATCAAATTACCCCGAAGTCTGGCATGGTGGGAGAGATGTAACAGTTTAAATGGATGGTTATGTTTAGCCTTGACAACGACAGCTTAAATGGAGGGTGGAGAAATGAATGAAATTAAAACCGGCACTTCAAAGTCGAGCGGAAAGCTGTCGTTTCGTTTTAATGGATAAGCACAGTCTGGTTAAAGTGGGTAGTCTGTTTCCTTGTTTCTCTGGAACAAGTGTTGTATCTGACACTCAAGACTTTCTCTATTGGATAATGATTGTTTGTCTGTTAGTCTGACAGCTACCTTGGAGCATCTTCTTTGTGTGGAGTCAGACGCAGAGCAACAACAGGAAAACAGGCGTCAGATTGTATACTGTCTCGTCTCTGACAATTAGGGAGAAACAGAGCATCGCCGAGCCGAGTTATATAAGACCTAATTTCATTTGAGAGGCCCGGAACAAAAGAGTATATTTCAGCACAGCTGTGTTTAAGCAACGCAGATCAAAAATGTCTCTTGTTTATAATTGGAGTGAGTGAAGAGGCGGTGGCAGCTTGCCTCATGGTAAGCGATGAAGCTACAGCTGGACTCTGAATTGCATCATATATCTGAAAGGTGTGGGATATGATATGGCGCTGGCAGGTCCTCAAAATGTGTTAGAGATGCGTGGGATGTTGCTAAGTTTAGTTCCTAAATAAGAAATGCACCATTCGAAAAAAAGTCACACCTACTCTTACAGAAGTAAAACAAATCTGGTTCTTTCTAAAGGAGAGTTGGTGACTTCAGTCCTTGCTTGACAAAGAGATAAAACTAAGACTGAATCCTCTATATTTTAGAGATATTGGAAGCCAAAACTCCAGTAATAATTATTTTCTAAAACTGATATATGGTGTTTTGGGATGAACTACTATCGGCACTTGGTTACAAGGTGCGAATGTACTTAAACTGTGTCTTGAACTGATCATGCACAGCTACTTATATGTACATATTGATAGGTTGAAGTAAATCAAGCTGTATACATATCCCAGCCATCCCAGCAACCTCACCCTTAAAGTCAAGTTCATTTTAATTAATCTTTAAGGGTCCACAAGGAGAGAAACAAAATTAAAGCAACAAACTTGGAGCCAAACTGTAGCCGTTGGTAGACTGGAGACGACTTGTGCCCGCTGCTGCCTCCTCCGGTGATTACGCCCCCTGCTGGCCCCTTTTGTCTCTGCACACTTTTACTCGGTGCATTTTTTCTCTCTTTCTCTTCTTTCTGTGCCTCTCCCCCTTCCTCTGTTCCCTGGGCAGATATCATTAGCACCTTGAGGCCAGATGAGAAGGCCGTCATGACTTATGTGTCGTGTTACTACCACGCGTTCTCAGGCAAGCAGAAGGTGAGACCCCACCGCCCCCCCCTCCTCCACCACCACCACCACCACCGCCCCGTCCTGCTAGCAGGGCAGGACACATGACAAACTTTTTTCATCCACCCGCCACAGTGCCCTGGTGGTTTCTGGACACTTTTACTGTTTAACCAGCCAATTTAAAGTTTTGAATAAAAAATAATCTCCAAACAATGACCGGATACCTGCCAAAGTGGCTGGCAGAGTCTGACAGACAAACCGCAGTCCAATTTTACCAGCATTTGACCTTAAAGTATGACAGTACACAAGCAGTAACACAAAACTACACCCGAGAATATGGAAAACTACTTGCTTATTAATATTCAAAGGTTGAAAGATGCTAATACAAACTGGCAAGCGAAATACCTCCTTAAAGCTTTTTAAAATTTGAATTGGAACGCATATTTTTTCATTTATCAACACTGCCAACACAAACTGCTGTGTTGTATGAACCACTTTGGATATTCACAATATTATCAATGCTGCAAAACTTCAGAATCTATGTATCAGAGGCATCTTGAGGATTTGGGATGGATTATTTAAGCATTTGGCAAACCTAGGTTCTGAAAAAAACTCTTCCCGTCTGTGCAGAAGAAGCCATCTTGCAGTGGCAGCGAGCCAATCAGTGAGCAACTAGGCTCACCTGACCCCCCCCTTATCTCCTGCCAACAAGAGTCGCCGTCCTGCTGTGAAGGATGGAGTCCAAAGCAAAGCAGCCTTATACAGTAGATGGCTGTTAGCTGCAAGTCATACTGGGATCTCTGGTTGCGTCAAGCTTATCTCATCTCATTACCCGGCCCACACCCTCACTTAACACACACGCATTTGCATTGTTAACATCCTTATCTCAAAACATATGACATTTGACGGACGATTTCCTCTGAAGTGCCTTACAGTGCTGTGAGTGCAAACATTTTCAGCATGGGTGGCAGTCTGAGTTAATGCAGAAACATCTTATCTGTCCCTTTCAGGCAGCAAGAGATATCGATTCTTGATCCGGCGCACAACCTGCCAGCATAAAGTTCTTATATTGTCAGTGGAATACATGATGCCAAATCCGCTAAAGATCTCTGCAGAGAATAATAGAGACTTATCTCGTACACAGGATATCCGTTAAATCCCCCCTGCACTTACTGTAGAATCTTTATTAGGATCCACTCCCTAATGGAGTTACTGACCTCCTGAGGAGCGGAGGCCCGGAAACCACTGCTGGCTGGCACGCGGTTTTTACGATATCTGGCATGGCTGGCACATAGAGGCAGGAGGTAGAGGAATAGTTCTTCCACCTCCGCATAATACCTCAGATTGTACCCGCTGGGGCAGAAATTTCCCTATAAACACCATCGCTCTCACTTTGCCTCATTGGCTGGACCTAGCCGTGGAAATCCTCACTTTAGATTTACAATACAAGGTCCAAGTTGGCTTTAAAGATCAACTGAGAGATAGTTATCGTCCTACGTTCTCCTTCCAACAGCTGGTTGCCTACTCCACTGTCCTCTCTCCTCTCTCTGCTGGCTCTGATGTCAGGACTAAGCAATTCATAGTAGAGCGGCTCCAAAAGCCTGGCTGTAGGGGCTTCAAGTAAACAGGCCCAGCAGGCAAGCATTTGCGTTTGCTCATGGAAGCACGACCTGCACATCCTGGCTGTCCTTTTAAGGCTTCTCGCCCGCTGCTCCGTGGGCCTCCAGAGCATGTCTCAGAGCTGGCCAACTTTCCCCCGTGATCTCCTGACAAAGGAGACTGGAAGCCGTCCTGTGTGTGTGTGTGTGTGTGTGTGTGTGTGTGGGATGCCAGTCTGTGAGCTATGAAATGGGGTGGGAGGGAGATTCGAGTCTACCTTACTGTGTGGCTCTGTGCTTCCAAAAAGGACACTGCTGTGAGATTACAGGCGCTGTCTTTTTAAATCTGTAAATTTCCTTGTCAAGCTTTTTAGAGGAAAATCAATAATGGTGCAGTTAGAGCTGATTCATTACACTCAAAGATGGATTTCTTGCGATTTCAATATCATCCTATCATCTGAGCCATTTTTATCTCTCTCTAAAATACTGGTGGAAGGTTTTTTATATCCGGCTGATTATGATGCATTGGTAAGCTATAATACATCATTACACTGCATATTCCCAAGGCTGTGCATGTTGCAAGTTTCTCTCTTTTTGCTGCAAATATCTTTTCTCTGCTCTTGTTTTGAATGAGCCTCTCTGACCATATTTATTCATCTTGAACCCGGCGGGTTAACTGAATACATGTTGTCATGGAAACTCTCCTTCCTTCATACCTTTCCTTCAGTCCAGTTATAAAGACAGACAAACAGGCCATGTGTTAAAGAAGTGTTGTGTCATGGATGAGCCCCTCTCTTTCCCTGCTGGGCTGTGTTATTCTCCTGGGAGCCTCGCTCGCTCTCCATCTCCCCAGTCACAGCTCTCTGTATGTAGGTTGAGAGGCTAAAATAACGTACTGTATGCTGCTGTTCTATAAAAAGACAGTGGTGCAGAGAGAAAGGTGCCCCAGGGAGACACACACACACACACACCTGACGACAGGTACAATATGTGTCTGACGTGTCCTTGTTAAAGACTAAGCCCTCTTGAGTTGTCACTGTCTCTCTCTAGAGTCCCTCCTGCTAGAAAGCGACATTCGATTATTAATCTTAGGACATTTAGATGACATTCACAGTGCAACACACAAGCCCAGACTGTATAACAGACATAGCCGTCATGGCAGTCCCACTTTTTACATGTTTGCTGCATTGCTGCTGCTCTGTTGCAACTTGTCCCATCCCCAAAATGACTAGTCTGGAAAAGTAGTATAGGATAGATGCAGCATGGAGGAACTTCTACAGTGCAATGGCTCCCACAGTGGAAATAAATCAAATTGATTAACTTTATAGAGCATACACCGAATATACATTATATAGTATAGATGAGTGAACACCACCGGTACTTTATGACGATGCCCTATAACCACTTTCAATCAATGCTGGGTCTCATGCTGTTTTTCCTCCCTTCCCCTAAACACCATCCAGGCCGAGACAGCGGCCAACAGGATCTGCAAGGTGCTGGCTGTCAACCAAGAGAATGAGCAGCTGATGGAGGACTATGAGAAGCTGGCCAGTGATGTGAGCACAACCCCTCTTTTTTCCCTATAATGTTCCCCGCACTTTCTCTACCCCTCTCTCTCTCTATTCCCCTTTTTCCTCTCACCTGCCTCGCCTCCCAAGCCCCGGGGGTGTTCGTGCTCCATGTGAGTGCAGGGCTAGCGACAAAGCGCAAAACATGGTAGTCCAAGATAAACCGGCAACCAGGAAAACATGGTTGCTTTGTGTCTTAAAGGTGTAAAAGCATCAGATCAATATTGTTTAAAGTTTGGATTGAGTTTGGATTAGTTAGAGTAGGAAGCAAATGAATAACTAAGCAATTAGCTAACGGATTATCTCAACCTTTTCTTCTTTTACCACTCACATATTCCTCTTTTACATCCTCTCTTCCAAACCTCTTACTCCATTTCTCTTTTATCTGCATGGTTCTCCTTTGCCTCCATCATCCCCCTTCTTTCCCCTTCAAATGCTCTTCCTCTGGCCCTTCACTCCACACACACACACACACACACACACACACATACTACCACCTCCCCAGCTGCTGGAGTGGATCCGCCGCACCATCCCCTGGCTGGAGAACCGTGTGCCGGAGAACACCATGCAGGCCATGCAGCAGAAGCTGGAGGACTTCAGAGATTACCGCCGCCTCCATAAGCCGCCCAAGGTGCAGGAGAAGTGCCAGCTGGAGATCAACTTCAACACCCTGCAGACCAAGCTGAGGCTCAGCAACCGGCCCGCCTTCATGCCCTCCGAGGGAAAGATGGTCTCGGTAGGTCACGGCGACTTGTGAAAGTACAGACACACACACACACACACACACACACAGAGAGAGACAAACTCACAGACACACACAAACGCTGCTGCTGTTCCATAAAAAGTCAGTGGTGCAGAGAGGAACGTGCTCCCAGGATGCCACTCACACACACACATCACATATTTTTCCTCATATCATCGGATTGCAATTTGTTTTTCTTGCTTTTAAAGCTGCATTAGACAGGATGTTTATGTAAAAATACACACATTATCAACTTAAATCACAAAGTGGGGCTGCAACAGAGAAGAGAGCCTCATCCCCACTAAATTGAGACCCTGTAGATTTGCCCTATTTGCCACAATAAAATTAATGTATCTGGTATGGACGCTTCTCCACCCAGAGGAAGAGACAGATCACAATTTAAGAGTGAAATCTGTCTCCTAAACAGGACTCACCAACGTAAGACCTTTTTCTCTTTTGTCCCTTTGGTATCCTTTGGTATAAAGCATCACAGACTGGCCAGGTTAAACATGAGTGTGCTGTGTGCAGTTTACTGTTGTCATGTCACATGATTTCTGGGTATTAAAGTTACATTTTTTACCTCTCACTGCCGTTTGGAGCTGTCAACACAGCAACGTTTCCTACTGTAGCTTTAAATTGAATTATGTGATTTTCTTTCCTTGTAAAGCACTTCTTGACAAGCTTGTTTTGAACTAAAAGTAGCTTTATAAACAAGTTTGATTTGATTTGGCAAAGAGTATCAAGATGCCAAGATCAGTTTTTACGTGCAACTCTGATGGGCAACAGTGGCCAAAGAGTTACCTCAGCATTGTTGCATTAATCATCTTGTTGCTAGGGAACATTTGAATACATTTTTGAACCCGTGTCTCACTTTGTTGCCTGTCGCTCTTAGCGTTGCCCATCTACATTGCCCAAAAATGGCCTAGTGAACCAACACCGTTATGTCTGTTTTTGGTAAGAATAAACCCTCAAGAGTCTTTTTATTTGCCTTGTACAGGACATTTCCAATGCGTGGGGAGGTCTAGAGGGAGCGGAGAAGGGCTATGAAGAGTGGCTCCTCAATGAGATTCGCAGGCTGGAGAGACTTGATCACCTGGCAGAGAAGTTTCGCCAGAAAGCAGCCATCCATGAAGCCTGGACTGAAGGTACTGAGAAGACTTATTCTCCGACTTATTCTCTGTCTGAACACAGAGAGCTGGCATGCTCCTGCTTGGCAGCCTGTGCCTCAGGCTGGGTGGTAAAGGCCACAATGAAGTAAAATGGAAATTATAGGCTATAAACATTTCAAATGTTTGGAATATTGTCTGATGGAAGTGCAGTTTTGAAGTACAGTTGCCCTTTGTTTTCATATAACTTTACAACTGTACTATATGAACACAGATGGTGAAACTGATAGATTTGAGATTATTATTTTATTTGATCTCAACTTTAGCCGTGCATTTTTCTCTGTCTCCCCCTGCAGGCAAGGAGGAAATGCTGCAGTGCCGGGACTACGAGACGGCCTCTCTGTCGGAGATCAAGGCCCTGCTGAAGAAACACGAGGCCTTCGAGAGCGACCTGGCCGCGCACCAGGACCGCGTGGAGCAGATCGCAGCCATCGCACAGGAGTTAAAGTAAGGGACGGGATGGTGAACCAGACCAGGGTGAATACCTGTAGACTGTGTTGCAGGGTGATGATGATGAAGGGTAAAATAGAGCAGGATATGTTGAAGGTGGCTTATAGCACCAAACGCCACATTCAGGACGTTCCATTCATTCAGATAAACATATTGATTATCGGCCCATTCTATTTATAACATCTCTGCTCTTCCATGGCTGTATTGGCCATCTCTCTCTCTCTCTCTCTCTCTCTCTCTCTCTCTCTCTCTCTCTCTCTCTCTTTCTCTGTGTCCGTCTCTCTCTCTCTCTCTCTCTCGGTCTGTCTCTCTCTCTCTCTCTCTCTCTGTCTCTCTCTCTCTCTTTCTCTCGCTCTCTGTCTGTCTCTCTCTCTGTGTCTGTCTCTCTCTCTCTGTCTCCTTCTCTCTCTCTCTCTCTCTGTCTCTCTCTCTCTCTCTCTCTGTGTCTGTCTCTCTCTCTCTCCGTCTGTCTCTCTCTTTCTGTCTCCTTCTCTCTCTCTCTCTGTCTGTCTCTCTGTCTCTCTCTCTGTCTCCTCTCTCTCTGTCTCCTCTCTCTCTCTCAATTCAATTAAATTCATTGTGCTTTATTGGCATGAAAGTTCACTGAAAGTTCTCTCCCTCTCTCTCTCTCTCTCTCTCTCCCTGTCTCCTCTCTCTCTCTCTCTCTCTCTCTCTCTCTCTCTGTCTCTCTCCTCTCTCTCTCTCTCTATCTCTGACTCTCTCCTCTCTCTTTCTCCATCTCTGTCTCTCTGTCTCTCTTTCTTTCTCCCTCACTCTTTCGCTCTCCGGTTTCAAAGTGTTTTCAGTTATTTTCCCTCTCTTGTTGTTGTTGTCATCAGATTTTTCATGAAAGAACATCAAAAGTCTCTCTGTCGAACTTAGGTTCACTTCATTTGCACAATGCAAATGATCAAACACTGAAAAAGAGAGAAGGGGAAAAAAAAGAAATACAAACTTTGTGTGTGACACAAAGAAACCCCAGGGGGCTTGTAAGAACATTTCACCCCAAAAGACAAATAAACAAACAACAAAAAATCAAGATGACAAAGACTCAACAGGAATCAAATGACATTAAAATGAATCAAGGAAGCGAATGGTACAAAAACAACAAAATGCATGAATAACAACTAAGGGAAATCTTGTAAATGAAAGCAGGCCTGATGCAGATAGCGATAATGAATCTCTTGTTCGCCTGTCTGTTTGTGTTTGTGCTCCAGTGAGCTGGACTACTACGACTCCCCCAGTGTAAACGCTCGCTGCCAGAGGATTTGTGACCAGTGGGACGCGCTGGGAGCCCTGACCCAGAAACGCAGCGAGGCTTTGCAGGTGAGACGGGGTTAAGAGAGAGAGACACACTGGGGCGACCCTGTTCTCTCCCTAAAACAATAAGAGACCTGTTGAGTTACTGGAGAGTCACATTTCTAACTGATAATCACCCACTTTGTTTTCCTAGTTTGTAGACTCCCTGTGCTCTTCTAAAAAATAATAATTACAGATATAAAGATGAAAGTGTTCTCCCGCACAGTGAGAGGCTGCGAACGGACTTGTTTGTTTTTTATGGTTCCCACAGGCCTTGAAAATCACTGAAAGTGGTTTAAAAGTTTTTGAAAATAAATGGATTGCCTTGAAAGTACTTGATTTTTAATGTAATTTAATTTTATATATATAATATAGCCCATACCCAAATTAATCAGTGTACTTCAGCTCATGACTAAAAGATCAGGACTAAAAAATTAGGTCTCTATGTCAATTTTGAGTCCTTGAATTTCACCAAACAAGCCCAAGAAAGTCATTGAAAAGTCCTTGAATTTGATGTCCAAGTGAATGTTTAAACCATTTGTTTTCATACTTGACAGAGAACCGAGAAGCTGCTGGAGACCATCGACCAACTGTACCTTGAGTTTGCCAAAAGAGCGGCTCCATTCAACAACTGGATGGAGGGCGCCATGGAGGACCTGCAGGACACCTTCATCGTCCACACCATAGAAGAGATCCAGGTGAGCACAGAGAGCGCTGACAGGGAGATGAGATGAGATTAAACTTTATTGATCACAGTGGGGAAACTGGGTCGTTGGAACAGCAAAAGTAATAGGATTCAATAGAGAAAATGAAATAGAACATAGGGACACACCTAGTTGAAATAGTAAAATAATAAAAGCAATAAAAAAGAATGTAAGTAATTCTGGGGTTATGTAAACATATGTTGCCAACAAAGTAGACTGTAAAGGTGTGAAGTATGGAAGAAAGAAATAACTAAATAAAATAAATAAATAAATAAAAGAAAGAAATGCATTACTAACATTTATGGCTTTACAGATGTTACTAGTACTCTCAATTGCTTACTTAAATATGAATTACTAAATATGACATCTTAAAAAACTATTTGGTGTATATGTTAGTATAAGTAAATATGAATCTAGGTAAATCTAATATAGGTATATATATAAATCTAAATATGTATAAACACAGTATTAAACTATTAAAACACTGTCTTATGAAATACGTTATGAAATGAAAAAATAACATACACAGTATGAAAATAAAAATGTAGATATAAGATATGTGAATCAACTGATATTTGCCTGCCTTGTTTTAAATGGTGCTTGTTGAATTTTCTATGTTGTGCAGTTTCTTGGTCTTTTTCTCTCTCAGTTATACAACAAGCTCACTCAAAATAGAGTTGGCCTTGTGATGTTTAAGTGAATAATTGTTGACCGAGTTCAAGCGCTGTCACTGTGTGACACTGAGAGAGAAAACCAGACTGTCCTTGCTTCATGTTCCAATAAATATTTTCGAAAATGCTTACAAAAGAAAAAGACGTCATCGGAGACAAGGGTAGAGTCTTTGGAGGAAAAGAAAGCCAACTCTCTTTTTAGATGCAAAGTGAAACAGCCTGTATTGTACTTGCTGTGGTTCATGTTTTATAACTTCATACATTTGTATTTTGTGTGTCAGGGATTAAGCACGGCCCATGAGCAGTTCAAAGCCACGCTGCCAGAGGCGGACAAGGAGCGCCAGGCTATTCTGGGCATCCACAATGAGATCGCCAAGATTGTCCAGACTTATCATGTCAATATGGCCGGCACCAACCCCTACACCACCATCAACCCCCAGGAGATTAACGTCAAATGGGACAAGGTAATGAGAATCAATCATGCACCAATACACTTCAAGTTGTTTATTTATCCGGGGAAGATTGACTGAGCAAACATGAACATCCTGCTTCACATTCTCACAGTTGTACATGTTTTCACCTCTGAGCTTCAGCAGAGAAGCATGGGGGTTTAGTGCCTTGCTCCAGGGCACTGCAAGCATTTTCCATTCACTTTCCCAACACAAGCCAGTGAGGGATTCAAACTGGCAACCTCCCGCTCAAGCCTCTAGGCTACTGCCACTTTCTCAATTGGAAGACATCAGTGGAACCCAACCTTAGACCAAAAAGGGTTTTCAGTGCAGATTTCATAGGGTATCGAAAAGGAAAAATAAGTTAAGGATGAGACATAATCCATTTCTGTAAAGTCAAGTGTAGCCCTTAAATCTAGACTGTTGTCTCTTCCATTAACATAGCTATAATTGTTTATCTATAGTATAATCTTACAATGAATGCAACAGTAGGATAAGCTTAAATTCCTAGTTCACCAACATTACAAGCAACCAATAGTAAGGAGTGCAAGAGTCAAGGCCACAGCAGCCAGACAATAGACAAAATACTTCTGAGTGCCAAGAACATTAGATCCTGTCTTGTGAAAAAAGGTGTAAGATTGTGGAGACGATGTCGTTTAGTGTCTTTTGAAGAGTTTTCAATTCATGATGGAAGATGGAAAAGAGAGGGGATGACTCTCCATTCACTCTGAGCTTCATCCTGAACTTCTTCCCATGATTCCCCGGCCCAGGTCAGGCAGCTGGTGCCTCAGCGCGACCAGGCTCTGATCGAGGAACACGCCCGGCAGCAGAACAACGAGCGCCTGCGCAGACAGTTTGCCAACCAGGCCAATGTCATCGGGCCCTGGATCCAGACCAAGATGGAGGTCAGTCTGAGCAGACAGGACAGTCAAATGACCAGTTAGGAGTTCAGAATGAGGCCACCATGATGACTAGTATAGTCTGTGGAGCCTATTTATGTGTAATTTTGTTTGTGCATGTCACTTACTAGCTTCTATAATTGTATAGTCTCTATTTCAGCACTGGTGATGTTTTGTCACTTACTCACTCCAGTCCTGTAACAATTATTCCATATAAACAAAGTTTCAAACAGGAATCCTTTATTATTCGGGCTTTTCACAGTCCAAAATCTAGGATGCAAACTCAGTCCGCTGAATTTACATTTACACTTTAGGCATTCAGCTGATATACTTATCCAGCGTGACTTACAATGTGCACAACAGTTGAATATAATAGTAGTAGAAATTAAACATTTTAGATCATTAACATTACAAGAAACCAGCAGTAAGGAGTGCAAGGGTCAAAGATGCAAAACCTTGTATCTCCAATTTTGGTGATTTTCATGTTTTCACTTCATTTGAAGGATTACAATGGTTGTCTGTGGGTTGAGAAAATTGTACCAACCTTGGGTTTATAAAACCCTTTCAAACCTCAATTTGCTTAATTCAAAACTGCATGGTGAAAACAAGGCTGTTTTTCTTTTTGGAGATATAAAGGGTTAAGGTTAGGTTAGTTTCATCTGATAGCGACGATATGTAACAACTATTCCTGTGTTCCTGGAATGATGATGTATAACAGAGAGGTATGAAGTAAAGATATAGGAATCAGACAGTAAAGGTTAAGTTTTTGTGGGTTTTCATATTCCTTTCAAGTCATCCACTTGTTAATAGCCTGGGTCGTTCTCATCAGTCTCTTCTTCTTCTGTGGTTCTGTGCAGGAGATCGGCCGTATCTCCATTGAGATGCACGGCACCCTGGAGGACCAGCTGACGCACCTACGCCAGTATGAGAAGAGCATCGTCAACTACAAGCCAAAGATCGACCAGCTGGAGGGAGACCACCAGCTCATTCAGGAAGCTCTCATCTTTGACAACAAGCACACCAACTACACCATGGAGGTAAAACCTGGATCCAACCTTCAAACGCAAGGAATCGCCGAACATGACATGAAAAAGAAATGAAATACATACTACTGAGTTTTCTGCATTGTCCAATCAATGTCTGTTCCTACTTTCATTTCTTACTGAAATGATTATTGCTGTGTTTGATGTGACCAACAGACCTGGGTCCAATAGCATTTGCAAATACTTTTTATGTTTTGTTTTAGTGTACATAGGTGCCAGATGGTTTGCGTTTGCCACAAAGGACAAAACAATCAGAGCCAGAAGGTTTAGACAATCACAGAAAAAATATAGTAAACTTTTCTGTGATGATTTTTTCCCTGACACCAGTGTACAAAATTAACTTTTTGGCTCACATGGCAAGAGCTGGTAAACAAAAAAAAAAACAATACCTGCCAAGAATCAGGTGCTGTGTGAAGCATTCAATAAAGAGACGAGCAGATTTTCTTAACTTTTAACTTTTTTTTCTTTTTGGTGGTGTCACACCTGCTATGTGTCGCCAAAAGTTTAGATGCCTGTTTGATACACAATCATTATTTATTTTGCTTTGATTTGATTGGCTCACAGTCAGAGAGAGTGTACGGTGGCCAGCATGGACAAAGTCTGAGAACAAAGACCAAAGACTATATATAACGTAGTTGTTAAAATTCAAAAGTCTCAAGTGTGGTGGGTGACGCTTATCAATTTATCAAGACAAATTTTACAGGAATTTGGCACTTGGCGTGTCTTAATTTCAGACCCCGCCTGACACCGTCTAACTTGTCCTGATGCGGTAAATCCCACCCATCTTATGCTCCACGCAGGTTAAAACAAACACAACAACTTCTATCCAACTACTATCTGACCCAGGTCTGGATCCCACCTGAAACCGATCCCCCTGGGACTCTTTTTTTAATATCTCTTTCTTCCCGTTACGGCTCCTTGAACTTGCTCCCCCTCCGTCTCTCTCTCTCTCTCTCCGCAGCACATCCGCGTGGGCTGGGAGCAGCTACTCACCACCATCGCCCGCACCATCAATGAGATTGAGAACCAGATCTTGACGCGAGATGCCAAGGGCATCAGCCAGGACCAGATGAATGAGTTCCGGGCTTCCTTCAATCACTTTGACAGGGTCAGTAGTACTGAGTCACACTGCAGAGAGAAAGCAGCAGGCAAGGAGAGGTGTAGCAGACTGTTCACCATTCATATAGTCAGCTGTGTGGAGTTTGTTTTTGCGGTT
This sequence comes from Centroberyx affinis, assembly GCF_046629955.1. Taxonomy (NCBI): domain Eukaryota; kingdom Metazoa; phylum Chordata; class Actinopteri; order Beryciformes; family Berycidae; genus Centroberyx; species Centroberyx affinis. The sequence goes on along the minus strand of NW_027279862.1, from coordinate 14,668 downwards.
AATACACATGCTCTAAAGTGTATGAGCTAGATTTGAATAGGAATAGAGTAGGTTTCATTTTGTTGATAGTGCATCCGAAAGACTGCAGTCACATGAGTTTGTTTTCTGCACGTTTAGACAACATCGACAAAGCAAAGAGGTTGAGGTGAGAATATATCAATCGTTGTGGGTCCGAAACCATTCACCTCCTGTCATGCTGCCCAAGGTGTGGCTAACAACAACAGTCCTTTAACAATCCTTTAACCAGAAAACAGATTGATTGAATGTACAGTGTGTGTGTGTCTAATGCATCAGGCTGTGCAGTGACCTTACCGCTTGGTTGAAGAGGGACCAGATCATTTAACTTTAAAAGCTCAGGGGGCTTTATAGATTCATATCAATGGAAAATGTAGACCAGAATCAGCTTTATTCATCAGGTAAATTCCTTAGAGAAATTCTAATCAATATATGCATGCTTTCTTATTTTACATAGAAGTAGGATTTAGGATAGGTGGATTGGCTTTCGAGCAACAATTGACATTCTAGTTAATACAGCTGGGCAATATGGTTGAAATCAATATCACAATGAATTTTCTCGATATTGATATATGAACTAATGAATTAATTAATTAATTGAAATCATGAAATCACATGTTAAATAATCAAATTAATGTTCATCCCACTGAACTGAATAGTAATGTTAGGTGTGATGTCAAACAAAACTGAAATTTTCAAATAATATTCTACCATACTCTACCTATATATACATACCTATACCTATATACTATATACCTATAATATATACCTATAATATTCTACCTACCATACTTCATTTTGTCAGAGTTTTTAAATAGAGTTTGCTTGTTTTCATCAGTTTAGACAGCAGAATTGTGTGTCACGATATCCCCAAATCACCATATCATCACTATATAATTCCACTGAAAGACGCTAAACGGTAATATTGAGTTATCGCCCAGCCCTAGTTCGTACTATACCAGGTAATATTATTTTCGTATATTCTGCATAGCGACAAAATATCTTTCCATTGATGGTTGCAAACCTCAGATCCCATGATGCTATAACAACCCGCTCCCCCCCCTCAGCCTTGACTCTCTAGAGCATAGTGTTTACATTAGGGCCCAGTGTGTCAGGAACAGCACCAATTATGGATGAGTTTTTATTTAGCTCGCCCCCCCCCAGCTCTCCCACCGAGCTTCTGTAGACTCCACCATTACCTCATGCATTCTTCCATAGCGGCCCTATTGTTAATCAATATCCGTGGTCGATGATGGAAAACTAACTGTGGAGCTGAACTTGCCTCTCTGTTTCATATTTCATTATGGTGAAGCCCCCCCTCAAGGCTTTCAGCTTGACATGTGTTGCTAGAAGTTAGGGAAATGTCTGTGCATTAAAAAATGAGTGGTGTAGAACAGGGATTCTCAACCTTTTTTATATCAAGGACCCCTAATTTAGTCCACATTAGGCCCACGGACCCCCCATTTGATGAGATTTTGTCTCTCGGACCCAAATCTGAGAATATTTTTTATTGTCAGATATGATTTTGTCCAGAATTTCATGACTATCTGTATTGTAGGTAGACAGGTAACAGTGAAACTATGATCAAAACAGTCATTCTTCTACATTCTCTAACTGTGTTCACTTCTTATAAATGAAATAAAGGTGAAGTTTAACAATTAGTCAGTTTGCTGGGGGACCCCCTGAAACTCCCTCAAGGACCCCTGGTGGTCCCCGGACCCCACGTTGAGAACCACCGGTGTAGAAAAACGAGTCGTCAAGGTTCTTCAAGAAAAGCACTAGATTGTATTAGTCATAGAAAATGTAGAGGAAAAAATGTGTCATCAAGCATTTCTACTCTTGACTTTTGTCTGTACAAAACAAAAAGGGAAAGAGATACTTTTGCATCCGAGATAAAAAGATTAGTCACACAGGACCGCAGCGTATTTTGTGTTGTCGAGTGCCGCCATGTGCCATCGTTCAGCGGTATGAATAACCTCACCACAAGGCCCTGTAGTCTGCCTGCCACACTGCACCTTAACGCCTCTGAATGCCCTCGCCCAGCATGGCAGCACTGCTGCCACCGTGTGTTCACCTGCCAGATCCTAACGAATATGCACTGTGTTCTCTGTTGTTTTCCATCCCTCGTGCATGGCCCTCCCCCTTCACCCCTCACCCCCCTCTTTTTTTCCCCCTGTGCATGTTTCGCCCCCACCTCCCCTCCCCCCACATCACCACCACCTCACCTACCCTCCCCTCCCACTCCTCCCCCCCACCCCCCCCACCCCCACCATCACTGACACCCCTGTATGTGTGCTGCATGGCCTGTGGCCCCGACGCCTCGCCTGTCGCTGGCCCCCCCCACCCACCCCCCCCACCACCACACCCCAGGACCACTCGGGCACTCTGGGCGCGGAGGAGTTCAAGGCCTGCCTGATCAGCCTGGGCTTCGATATCGCCAACGATGCACAGGTACTAAACCGCAGCCACACCGCCTGCGGTGAGAAAGGTTTAACTGTTTTGTTTTCTTTTTTTTTCTTCTTCTTCTTCTTTACTTTTTTCCCTCCTTATATTTCCCCATCCCTACCTCCCCTTCTCTATTCCCCCCCCTATCTCAATCTCCTTTGTGATTTCCCACATCTTGCAACGTCCATATTGTGGATTGTTTGCGGCGTTCCTCCCAAATTCTACTCTTTGTTCATCCTTTATTCTTCTTCCTATGATTTCCCTCTGCTGCCCCCCCCCCCCCCCCCCCCACCGCTCCTTCTCTATATCTCTCTTCTCCTCCTGGTTTCGTTTGTCCATCGCTGACCTTGTAGAAGAGAACAGGAATGATGGATGCTGAAGACTTCAAAACCTGCCTTATCTCCATGGGTTACAACCTGGTAAAGCCTTGAACACTCTTAAAGTATGCAAATTTGAATGTGTGTGAGTATGTGAATCTGCTCAAAATGGAAGGTGACCAGCTGGAACTGGTAATGATGATAGATGTGACGTTTCATATATTTTAAATAGAAAACAACACTTTGAATTGAAAAAATATGGTTCCTTGATCACAAGGGTTAACATTAGCACTACCACAGTCCATGTTTTGAACTTATATTTCCCACAGATCACCATTAAAACAACACATTAATATTGATGATTATGTAAATTGAACATTTGCACACAACAACACCTCAAAATAATCACTCCAACTCACTTGTGTTATATATACTCGTATTGCACAGTGAATAAAACAAGTTTATACCTTCGCTTAGGCTGTGTTTTCAGTGTGTTGCCGTGGGGATTGTCTCCATGGCGACTGAGTTTCACAGATCCTCTCTGTTGCCTTCAGGGTGAAGCCGAGTTCTCCCGCATCATGAGCATAGTGGATCCCAACCGGATGGGCCTCGTCACCTTCCAGGCCTTCATCGACTTTATGTCCCGCGAGACGGCCGACACCGACACTGCCGACCAAGTCATGGCCTCCTTCAAAGTCCTGGCGGGGGATAAGGTACAGAACGGTGTTGGGCTGTAACTTCGACCCAAACAGCAGCAACACCACTGCAGAGCAGATTTCCACTGTAGAATAGATGATGTTCCATTTGGGATGAAGAGGAATATTTTCATACATTTTTCATTAAGAGAGCAGGTGAAAACGCTGCTGATACATTCACTTGAGGCTCAGACGAAAGATGCGAGGAAGGAAAAATAAATACAGAAATCGACACTGAATTCTCTTGGACAGACGCTGTATATTTTACAACTAAACAGCACATTCAAAGTGACGCTTAAAGTAATCTATCGATCTCTAATAACTACTTATCAAAAGAGAGTTACAAAGTGCTTCTCAGGAATAAAAGAAAAGTAATAATAGTAGGATGCAAAGTAAAACACATAATACAAATACATCCCCAGAATACATTCCCAGAAAAGTTAAGAGAGATATATGAATATATGATATATGAAACCTAGACTAGGACAGTAAAAACCTTACTTATTGTACGTTTAAGCAAAATCCAAAAATCAGTCTTTGCAACAAGAACATTTTATTTCATCTCACCAACTACTTCCTACCGTCTGCTACTTCTGAGCTTAGAAAGCAGTGACAGCTTTCTGACAACAGAGAGGTCGAATCACATGACTTGGACTCAAGTCACAATTTTAATTGCTTGAGATTTGACTTGATGCATGAAGAGAAGACTTGAGACTTGACTTGGGTTCTGGTGACTTGGGACTTGACTTTGACTTGTACTTTGATGACTTGAAAAGGTTTCTAAAGTCTTGACTTGAGATCTTGTGTTTGTGTAAATGACTCAGATTTAAAGTGATGAGATTTGTTCCAGCAGACAACTGAATTTAAATTCTGTTTTCTGAATTTGTATGGAATGATTGAATTTATTGAATTTGAAACTGATTATAGAAATCAAACTCATGATGCTCTTACCAAGTTTTTATCCTATTAAAACCATATTGCATTGAAAAGTCCTAGATATTTAGTTTTCTTTAAGATGTTAAACTGATACTGGACTCTTGATTTGTTCTGACTTGACTTGCTGTTCTACATTTAGACTTGAGACTTGACATTAATGACATGGACTTGACTTGGATCTCATGTCATGTTTCTCCTCCCCTGCACCAGAACTACATCCTGGCGGACGAGCTTCGCCGGGAGCTGCCTCCTGACCAGGCGGAGTACTGCATCGCCCGCATGGCGCCCTACACCGGCCCCGACGGCGTGCCCGGAGCCCTCGACTACATGTCCTTCTCCACCGCGCTGTACGGAGAGAGTGACCTCTGAACCCGGCCCGGGACCGCCAGCCTACCCGCTCTCTCCACCGCCACACCCTCCGACCGCCCTGGCACCGCACTCCTGTCCTACTGCGCTCATTTTTGTATGTCTCTGGCCTTATCTTTTTTGTCATAATCCTCTGTCTCCTCCTCCTCCTCCTCCTCCTCCTCCTCCCACCTTTCCGGCCTCGTCACCGCTCCCTCACACTCTTGTCTCCGTTGTATTTGCTTCCCACGCAATGCAGCAACTCTCCGCGTTTACAAAGAGGGAGAGAGAAAAATGTTTGTTTCTGTTTTTATTTTCTCGTTGTCATTGTTTTTCTTCATAAAATGAATAAAGTTAACATATTTTATTATACAGAACAAAAAAGGTATTTTTCTTCACCTGATTGAAAATAAGAGACGAAAATTGTAATAAAGAAAAATTGCAATACTTTCTCTTCTTATTCTCTGTTTGCCATTGGGATCAACTGTTGTTAATAGATTTACACTGACATTTTAGGAATTTAGCTGACGCTCATATCCAGAGTGACTTACAATAAGTGCAATAGTAGAAAAAGCTAAAAAGCTAAAAACCTAGATCACTAACAATAGATTTAACAAATATTCCTGTGTCCCTAGAATGATCCTGTATGATGTGTATGCTGTCAAAGCAAACAGACTGGTGTCGATTTACAAGAAAAATGTGTTTTTCAGGAAAAGCAGAAGGTGATGATGATTGTGGCCCAAAGTATAAGATACCTACTGTGGTGGGAGAAGTATTCAGATCTTTTACTTAAGTAAAAGTAGAAATACCACAGTATAAAAATACTCTGTTACAAGTAAAAGTCTTGCATTCAAAATGTTTCTTAAGTAAAAGTATCAAAATGTACTTAAAGCAACAAAAGTAAAAGTACTCATTATGCAGAATGGCCCATTTCAGAATAATACAGTATATATTATATTATTGAATTATAATTATTGATGCATTAATGTGTAAGCAGCATCACTTTAATGTTGCAGCTGGAAAAGGTGGGGCTGATTTCCACTACTTTTTATACTGCTGGGTAGCTTACAGTAATCTATAATAATACATCACAATTTATTAGTTGATTATATTTTGTATTAATAATCTGAATCTGCAAAGTAACTAGTAACTTAACTTATCAAATAAAGGTAGTAGAGTAAAAAGTACAATATTTCCCTCTGAAATGTAGTGGAGTAGAAGTATAAAGTAGCATAAAATGGTAATACTAGTACAAGTACAGTATTCAAGTAAATGTACTTAGTTACTTTCCACCTCTGTATACCTACAATAAGTTAGTGATTACAACATGAATACTAGTCCTACAAAAAACAGCAGCAATGATAGTAGATATAGACATATAAGTAGCCTACTGTATTATTGGGTGTCACAGTCTAAGTGAATTAGGAGGAGACTTTACCAAATGATGCACCTGGTGCATCTGGTGCTCACCAAGCTCAGGTATTCATCAACTATGAGACCAACAGTTCATCTGGTTCAGGAGGACATCTGGACCCGACTGCTGCTGCCTGCAAGAGTATGGAACTGGAACTATGGTCTTTGTGTGTGTGTGTGTTCTTGTACCTCTATTAATTTGAGAGAGTTTTAGACCTTCTGAATGAGGGCATCTTTGTGAAGTGAGTGAGTCTTCACTTCTATAAGGCTAGGGTTTAGGGGTTAGGATTTGGGTTCAGGGTTGAGATTAAAATCAGGACTAGGGTTTAGGTTAGGGTATGGTTAAGGTTAGGCATATTGTGGTGAGGGTTAGGGGTTAGGGAATGAATGTAGTCAGTCAAAGGTCCTCATAAGGATAGAAGAACAAGGGTGTGTGTGTGTGAGAGAGAGAGAGAGAGAGAGAGAGAGAGTGAGAGAGAGAGAGAGAGAGAGAAAGAAAATAAATGAAGGCTAACACCAAAATAACAGGAGAGAGCTTTTGGACCAAGAATGGGCATACACCTAGTAATAACACCACACCCAACACCCTAGTTTTCTGTTGTTTTTTCTCCACAATATATTATCACTTTTTTTTTATTTGTGTATTACATTTTTTCCATTGCAATCCTTGCACAGCGACGCACATCGGAACTCAAAATATTCTAAGTTCGCAACATTCCGGACAGTTTAGGGTGTCGGACCCGTTCAGGAAACGCGTCCCCGGCTGTGTGACCTGCTCGTTTCTTAATCAGTAATATGGAGTTATAGCTGGAGAGAAGAGTCATGTTTAGTCTGAAGGCATTGCAGAAAAACAAAACAGTCAGATATGGCGTCCCTATGCTTGTAAGTTACCTGTACTGCATTTTAACGTTTAATACTTTTGGCTAATAAATGATGATAAGCCTGTTAGCTAACATTAGCTGTCTAGTCTTGTATTTTAGACTCAACTGGGATTATACAAATGTCAGTTAACGTTAGTTATTTTAACCAGATTACAGTTGATAACAAAGTAGAATTCGGTAGCCATGACCTCAGAATAGTGTCGTAGGATTATATGTTCGTTTACTAATATAAGTCATGTTGTAAATACCCATCGAAAACAAAATTTAGCCTACGTTACGTGTTACACCTGCCTGTACACAGTCAGACTCCCCTTCACTGTCAATAGATCAGCTGCAGGAATTGTCTGTTGAGAGAATAAAAACAAAATCGAGGCTCTGGGGAAACTTGTACATGTTCAAAATATTATTTGAACTTTCCAAGGTAATAGGAATACGTAATAGGTAATAGGAATAATAGGAATGTGTACTCTATTTTAGTAGATATTTTGTCTATAATTATAGTGAGAGATACAGTGATACTAATATAAAATGAGTAATAATATCTTTAGCTATACATGATGATGTAAAAATTATGACAGTGAACTGGACACTAACTAACTTTACTCATTCAAAAGAATAGCATCTCTTTCTCCAGGTTTTGTCAAAACAAGTGTAATACAGTAGTCCTAACACCATTATCCAGACTACTTTTAATGAAAATAACCCCAGGTCTTTTGCATGTTATTTCAGTTGCTCATAGTTGGAGGTTCCTTTGGCCTGCGAGAGTTTACACAGATCCGCTATGACGCCCAGAAGATCAGAAGAAAGGTGTGTAGTAAATTCAGCTGTGTTACTTTTACAGTTTCACATTTCGACACATTCCAGTGAGACAGCAGATTAAGTTTACGTTCTCAGATAGGAATCACTACAGGAAACCAATGGGGAGAACTACAAGGGTCAAAGCCACAACTTGGTATGCAACTGCTCCTTCTAGTGGTTAGACACATAATTGCACCTGAGATTGTGGTACGACTACGAGTTCAAACAGCAATGGTACAGTGTAAACAAAGCACACATGTAGAGTTGTGTTGCCATCTGTGAAGACTGCTCAAATCTCAGTGTTAAGCCTAATTGAAGTAAGCTTAAATTGATATTAAGCAGGGCTCAGAATCATTCAGATATTATTTTATCTCTCCATCCTTTCGGCAGAAGTATCTAAGACACTGCAGACATATCGCACAGGCTTTTCTAACCTGATTAGAGTGGCTCAGTACAAGAGCAAGAAGTGAGAACAAGCCCTAATAATTCATTAAAATGACAGCCCCAATTCATTAAAATGACAGAAGACCGACCCTTTATTAGAAGCCATTACAATCTGATGAGCTGGCTGCGGGGGGGCGAGGGAAGTGGCTGTTTTGTGCTGTTTTACCGTGACAAATGCCGATGCATGTCATCTGGGTGGGAGCCAGATGGCAGGGCATCTTTTCTTATTACTGTCCATGTGAGGCGGGGCTAGAGTGTGTACGGCGAGGGAGGGTGGGTGGGGGTGGGGGCGAGGGTGGGTGGGGGTGGGGGGGCGGGCATCATGCCCCTGGCACTGCGCCTGTCTGCTCCATGCAGCTGCCCCCGCACTACCACTACCTCGCTGCTGAAGAGGCCTGCGGCACATCCAGCCTCCCTCCTCGCCGCTCAGCCGCCCTCCTCTCTCCTCTCCAACCCTGTAGTTGAGAGACCCAACTCTGCTCAACGTGCGTGTGTGTGTGTGTGTGTGTGTGTGTGCGTGTGTATTTTCATGCATGCGGTACGTCAAAATGCATGTGATTAAAACCATTCTTGTGGCTCTTACTTGGAAAATGTTACCAGCTGATTCCATTATTTTGTCCTCTGAGATATTGACCCACTTTAGTCAGTAAAGCCACAGTCTGAGTCACTTACGAACTAAGTCACTGTACGATCCAATTTACGTTTTCTCCTCAACGAATCAATTCAGCTCAGAGACAAAGCTGAGCTTCCCCTTCAAGGCCGTTCCCTTCCCTGTCCAGGTTTCATGGGAGTTTTTCCTCACCTCTGATGCTCCCAGCTTGTTGTCTGGGAGGCTCAGGCTAGTGGTGGTTGAAGTAGGGCGAATAACCCCTCTGTAGTAGGTATAATACTAATTACTAAGGCGATTAATTCCAGTGGACTGGAGGCTGCAAATTGCAAAAGTAATTTCATAGTAGTTATTTTGTAGCTGCCTCTGTAGGCTACATTGTTGTTGTTTTTTTTGCTCTAGTAATATAAGTCTAATTAAAAATCAATCATGAAATTATGAAAGTCGTCATTCACTAGAGTAATTTTAGCATTATTGCGATGAAATATTAGAACTCATTAAAAGTAATGGATTCAGAATGGGATTCATTTCAGTCCTATTCTCGGGCAAAATCAATTTGAATTGCAAAACACTGATAGTTCCACTGGACTTGACTCCTTGTTCCCGAACCATCTGACATGGAATGCTTTCGTTCGGCTCGACCCGGTGATGTTTTGCCAAATCAAGCAGAATAATTTACAGGGGAAAAACAGGACAAATTGGATCCTCTCTCCAGGTTCGGAGGGGGTGGACTTCGACGATGGTGGGGAAAAAAAGTCTTGAGTGCTTATCTCTTCCACACAAGCTTATGGGCCTGACTCGCCAACTACCTCTCCTCTTCTGCAGATGCCATCATTTATACATTAAAGAAATAATACATGAAGAAGAGGAGGGGATGATGCCGAGGGGCTTCTCACTGCTTCAGTCAAAAGTTGCAAGCATTCGAGCCTCTTTTCTCTTACCCTTTGCATGATTTGTAATCTGCCTCCCTGCACTAATAAGTCTGCTCAACGTGCGGCTGGCTGGCTGCTCACGCAGACGAGGAAAACCTCCCACATCTTCGCTCTCCATCTCTCTGTCTTTGTTTCTTTTTCATTTTCTTTTTGTGTTGTGAGCGTGTGAGTCTCTGCCAGCCTCGTGCACGTGTTACTTCTTCTCTGTTCTCTCTCAGCTGGATCCTTCACTGGAGGCCAAAGTGAACATCCAGAGGCAGCCAGTCATGCTGGAGGATGAGTACGAGGTAAGGAGAGACAGGTTAGGGACCCTGAGGGGGGGAACTGGATGAAAGAAACTGACTGGTGTGCTCTGTTGGCAAGAAAGTGTTGCTGGTAAACAACATGTGCTTTGATAGGGTGTCATCAAATTGCAAGAGGTTTAAAAAAGGCCATACTGTGTAGAAAGGCAAGACTTTTCAGATATCTAGACGCATTTGTGCTGGAAGGTCTGAAATATAAAAATAGTGAATGTACATGTATTTTTGCACAATCTAACATTGTTTTTGACCTTTGGGAAACAATTGGGATAGTAGGAGTTCATGTTATTGAATGTTGCAGACCTGGGTCAAATAGTATTTGCAAATAATTCTCTGTAGGGTTACACCCATATATCAATAACAATATTGGCCTTTTGTTAAATATCAGATATCGGCCAGTCAATGTTGTCCAATACCGATTTGATGGATGTTCCTCCCTGACAACAGATACATAAAATCTATAAAATCGGCAATGAAAGTTTATTTTCTTTGCAGATTTTAGTTATTCATTGAACTGTTCATTTATGTTTTTTATATGAATTCTTGATAATGTATCCCAAAGTTTCCTTTACTAGTGAGTAGGTGGGGTGGGTCAAAGTGCTTTAAAGAGCTGCTAACCCTGAAAGGATTTAATTAGTCTGGGTTTCAATGGAGAGTTTAGTGTCCCATGATGGCCTAAATTCTGGCTTTCCCATCATGCCAAGAACAACATTTTTTAAAATGAAAATGGTCAAATTTAAAGATGCCGAATATCAGAACAAGATATTGGCTATTGGTGACTTTAGTAGTGCAGTATTGATATGGGCCTTCAAAAACTCATGTCAGTTGAACCTTAATTCTTAGCTGCTTGGCAGTGGCAGACCAGATGGTTGAGGGTTTACGGCACCTGGGCATTTCAGAGAGTATCAGGCAAGCTGTCAGAGAGAGAGAGGAATCCTAAGTTTCAAATAGTTTCTTGCATTTTGCAAACTTTCTGGCACTCATTTTATTGCCCTATATCTATTCTGGGAAGCCCAGCCCATTTGGTACTCCAAGGAGGTTCAAACAAACCTGTATAATTTTAAAATGCTGTTTAATCTAGGACTGGAATGTTTTAGATTTATTTGGCATAGTCAAGGTAAAAACTTTACCTCCTGTTGGGTTGTTTTCTCTGCAGAAGATGAAGGAGGTGAACTTGGACGAATGGAAGAACATCCGTGGTCCTCGTCCCTGGGAGGACTCCAAGGAATACCAGGAGCAGCAGCGCAGCAGGCAGAACAAAGAGGGCTGAGGCCCGGGGAAACCGGGCTGAGCAGACTACACACTCTGCAGCAGGATGGACAAAACAAGAATGGACGGACTGTGTGGCGAAGGCACCGCTGAGACCCAATTATCTTGGACGCTGCAACTCCAGGGCATGGGCTCAACTTGTTTTGTCTCGGCTTGCGTTGGACTTAAAACTTTGTAATTGTGCATTGTAACAAGTGACACATTCGGCCCCACCAGTGGGGAAAATAAAGTCACATAAACTTAAAACTTTGAAACAAGTTCAAAGTTTGTCTTAAATTTAAAGAGGTATGCACTGGATAATGCAGTTTTATATTTAAAGTATAAAGCAATCCACTGTCAGTAGGCTATTCTCCACACTGATGACCAGGAGTTTGTAATGGAGAACAACCAGTAGGTGGCATGTCTGTGTGTTGGTGCACTATACCTTGCTGTGCCTTCCACACAGAAGGCAAGGAAGAAAGATATATGCCAATGTATGATTTCCATGGCTGAATAAATTATGTCCTATTGATCCAAACCGTTACTTTTACTTTCCTTTTGTTTTTGACAATGGCTGGTAGATGTGGAGAGTCTTTGTTTACAGCAATATTGCGTTGATTTACCAGTTGCAAGTATACAAGAATAAATAACGCAACAGTCCAGGCTTTCCTCGGGCTTTATAGGTCCCGACAGTAATCTGTTTCACTGACAGTTATTACTTTGCAATGCGGTGGATTTATTACGTTTATTATGGAAATAGTATTACCTTTGCTTCCTTGTCCTACAAACAGAAAGAACATGACTTCTGCTGTACGCCACAACGTCTTGAGATTGGCACATACACATAATGTGTGTGTGAGTGACAGAAATGTACCCTCTTAACCCATTCCATTTGAATTACAGAATGACTTAGACATAAATGAATATACTTCAGGTGGAAAGGCATGTATGAAAATGTCCTGGGATACATTTGTTCCGGTTGGCCACACACTGTAAGTGCACATTTTTATTTTGCTGATTTTTGTGCTGCATTAATACCCAATGTTTCTATTTTAATGGATGCTCTTATTTTAGGTTGGGAATTTATGACAGTGGCACACACACAGCAGCTTATAAATGAAGATTATTTTTTCAAGCACAGGTTGTACAAATCTGGATCTTGCTTACTGTGTTGCTTTGTCATTGGTTGGTTGAGTGTCAGGCTGAGCTGCCATGCAGTGGCAATCGGCCCTAATCCGCCCCAACAGATCTGAATGACAAAACAGCAATCAAGTAATTTTGTCGCTGGATTAGCAGATCAAACCGAGGCTTTCTGGTCAGGCTATGTCTCAATAAAAAATGTCTGGTGCATCCTTCTATTTCTGAACAAGCCTCTAAATATAGAGCAGCCTCATGTTGGCGCATCTGTAATCTTACCGGTGAATCACACACTCTTATTCTGGATGCTCCACAGGCAACCCCTGGGCTGTTTTTCATTAGATATACTGTCTGAGAATCAAAACTACAGCAAGGACGAAGCTCTTTCTAACTCTTAAGAAAGAAGAGGTATCAAGTTTGATGACAGCCGATAAGCCAATCTGAACTAATGCCGTGGAGGATGTGCCTTATACTTGGCTGTAGACGGCGTGGCAGATGGCAGGGTCGGCTAGTGGGTAGAGAGACCGTCCTTCAGCCAGCGGATCTAAGTTCAAACTCCGGTGTCAACAAGCATCCGCTCTGCTAAAGTGTCCTTGAGCGGGACACTGAATCCTTACCAGCACAGGGATGCTGTTCTGCAGCTGATCCTGACCTCTGACCTCTCTGTGGAGGGGCGGTACGTCACTACGGGGATCAATACAGTCTCACATCATGATTAAGTACGGTTTAATGCACCAATAGCTTTGTGCTTACAGACAAGGTGGTACAGGAGGATGCTTAGCAGTCCAAAGACAGTGAGCAATTCATAGTGTTCTGTTACTTCACCACACGGCCATCTTCGTAGGAAAATAATAGATGATTGTAATAAATTAACAGATGATTATAGTCAAATGAAGAGTTTTGTCCCAAAGTGAGATCACCACCTTTTGAAAAGCTTGACACCTACACTAAGAAGATTATTGTTGACGTGAAAATAAGTCATGTAGGAATTATTTATTTATTTTATTTCTCCTTTATTTAACCGGGTGAGTCCCATTGAGATGTCCATCTCTTTTGCGAGGGAACCTGGCCAAGAGAGCAACAAGCAGATATTACAATATAAAATACAACACAAAACCACAATACAACAAGTTACATGTTATACATTCTTGAGTAAAACAGCTGCAAACCTCAGTTTTGCAGCGTGATCTCAACACCTGGACCTGACTATTGAATTTCAGGCATCAATATCCCAATTTTCCAGAATGGCTTGTGTTTTGGAATGAAACCCTTCACATATATACAGATATATACAGTATATATATATACATTTGTGAAGCCCTTCACTTCACACAGGAAGGAGCGGTTCAAGACTTCTCATCTGTTCTGACACTGCCTCACCTCCATTAGTGTCACTTCATCTCCACATGCCTCGTGCCTTTTTGAATCCACCCTCCATATTCAAAGATGTAGGCCTGTAATACACACAGCAGGGGATGAGATGAGATGCACTTTATTCATCTCGGGGTGGGGTGGGGGGGGGGACTCAGGTGCCATATCACCGCAAACAAGTCAGAGGAACAAACACTCAGCACCAGTGTGCCTAAGCATAATAAAAAGCAACAACAATCGTAAAAAACTAATAACTGCCATAAAAAAAGAGTTTTACTGTGGTCTCTATCTATGTGTGTATGCGTGTGTGTGTGTGTGAGAGTGAGTATGAGACTGTGAGTATAACTGTACTGTATGTATGTGCTTGCGTGCACATTAAGCACTTTGTGTTATGGAGCTGTTGAGCAGTCTAATAGCTCTAGGCAGAGAAACACACACTCAACACAAGATAAAGCAACAACAGTTATAGAAACTAATATCCATAATAAAGAAAACGAAGAGATTATCCATTGTCTGTGTGTATGTGTGTGTGAGTATGACTGTGTGTGTACATGCTTGTGTGTTACAGCGCTTTTGAACAGTCTAATAGCTGGAGGCAGAGGGGACTCCCTGTTCTGGCCTATGGATCCGCATTCACCCTATCAGTGTGTAGTAGGAACATTCACTTATCTGCTTCCGATCGTCTGTGCAGAAGTGCAACAATATTTGGCGAACAAAGTGGAGAGGATTTTTTTTTTTTTGTTTGTTTGTTGTTTTTTTTGGCTTGGCATTGGCTAAGACTTAAT